>NC_142252.1:4692403-4874903 GCF_052056855.1 Sturnus vulgaris | reverse complement strand
TGATGTTCACACATTCTTAAATTTGTCCAGTCAAAACTAGGGGCAGTTAAAAAAAAATTATAAATAAAAACCAATGTCTTTAAATAACTTGGACACTTCCAGGGATGGGGCAGCCACAGCTTCTCTGGGCACCCTGTGCCAGGGCCTCCCCACCCTCACAGGGAAGAATTCCTTCCTAACAGCTCATCTAAATTTCTTCTTTCTTAATTTAAAACAATTTCCCATTGTCCTATTGCAATCTGCAGATGTAAAATAATTTCTACCTCTTTTTTTATGAGCTCCTTTAGGCACTGGAAGGGGCTCTAGGTTCTCCCCAGAGCCCTCTCTTTTCTAGGCTGGACACCCCCAGCTCTCCCAGCCTGGCTCCAGAGCTGTTCCAGCCCCTGGAGCATCTTCATGGCCTCCTCTGGGCTTCCTCCAACAGCTCCATGTCTTTTCTTTGCTGAGTACCCCAGACCTGGACACAGTGCTCCAGGTGGGGTCTCAAGAGGGTGGAGTAGAGGGGGAGATCTTAAATTGATATAAATCAGAGCCAAAGGAGCTGCAAACCTACACACACCAAGAGTGTTCTCCATATGGAACCGTTCCATCAGGAGCTCACAAGCATCCTGCAATTACCCACCAGCATAAATCTCCATATGGATGCACAGCAGCAGAGGCAGGATTACACACATAAACAAGGTGAGGTGTAGACAAATGGATGCTCTAAAGAGTTAGATGCTCATAAAGCTTCATTTCATTTCCCCTCTTCATGTACTTGATGCTACTGGCTTAGATTAAAATAGTTTTTTGCAGGGGGTCTGTGCCTCACCCAGCACACTCAACACTGGTCCTTCCATCAGCAGCTCCTGGATATTCTTCCAAGTTTTATCTGCATCACAGGTGCAGCATCTGTGCTTGCACCGTGTTCAGATCCTGCACTGTCTAAACCCCAATTATTTCCAGTGAGAGGTGCTTTTGTTTGCAGAGCTGAACCAAACCAAAACACCTACACCGGGTATTCTAGCTGGGAACAAGTTTTGACAGCACAGCCCAAACAGCTCAGCAAATTTGGCACCATTTGATGGGCTTTGGGACAGAAAAGGGTCAGAGGGAAGATGGCCCCAGTCTCGGAGACAGGGTAAAAGTGATGTAATGATGGTGCCTGAAAGTTCCCACTCTCAGGACTCTCACCTCAGCCCACCTCTGATCCCAGGGAAGGAGATGTGGGCACGAAGGGCTGTGGACTGGTCCTGCAACCAGCTGGGATGAGCAGAGTGGAAGCTGTAAAATCTTCCAAGGATTTACACACGTCACTATATAGACAGTCACCCTTTCCCCATTCATCTCCTTGGATGGCCCATTCTGTATTCCCCTCCCACCTCTGCTCAGAAATCCTTATCCCACACAATCAGTGTTTGCCTCCCTATCCTGTGAGAAACGCTTTGGGTGTAGGAAATTCACACTGTATTCTCATTATTCCAGGGCCAAACCACATGCCAGGCTGCCAACCTGCCCTGGGAAGGAGGAATCCTCCTTCCCTCCTGAAGCCCTGGGCTGCACAAACTCCAGACAAGCTTCAGGGCAAACCTTCTCTTCTCAGCACATCTGCAGAGTTGGCCAAAACCAGGGAGTTTGAAGGAGTTGAAAGTGCCAAAAGCCAAATTTCAAGTACTTGTGAAAATAAAAATAAAACACGAAAGCACCAGAATTTCTCAATAATGTGGGTGTTGGCTTTTTTTTCCCTTAGATAACTGTAAAACAATGTCTTTTCCCCATATCACACTCTCGGATCTGGTTAAACTCTATTTCCCTCCTTCTTCCTCACACACACATATTCATATACACAAAGCCCAGCCTGAGCCAAAGGCTTGCAACTGAAAATTTCAGCCTGAACTATTCCACGTTGGCAAGGATTTAGCATTGGAAAAGAGAATCTTTTAATGGGAAATGTTTGGCAACCTGAATTGCAGGCACCACTGCCAGCTCCACCAATAATTAAAGCTTAGTTTAGCAATCATCTGTGTGCTAAAGAATATATTTAATGACAAGAGCATTTGCCAGTGATATTCAACTTCCAACCAAGTAGGAGACAGCCATGGGATGCAGGAATGACCTTGCACTGCCTGTTTGCCCCCAGACCTTCTGCCTGAGCCACAGGGAGCTGCTCCAATGGGTATTTTAGACAAGCCTCAAGGATGCTTTGGTTCCCTTCCATCTCTAACCTTCCTAACATCTCATCTAAATTTATTCTCTCTTAGTTTAAAACCGTTCCTCATTGTCCTATTGCAATCTGCACATGTAAAATACTCTCTACCTCTTTTTTATAAGCTCTTTTAGGGACTGGAAGGGGCTCTAGGTTCTCCCCAGAGCCCTCTCTTTTCTAAGCTGAACATCCCCAGCTCTCCCAGTCTGGCTCCAGAGCTGTTCCAGCCCCTGGAGCATCTTCATGGCCTCCTCTGGCAGAGGAAGAACACATTATTTTTATATATAAGGTGATGCTTTATTCCCCATGGAAATCCTCCCTGGCCTCTGTCCCTGTCCCTGTCCCACAACCATTTCATTGGTCTCCACTGGTCTTGCTCAGTTTGGCAGCATTTTTTGTACCGAGCTCCCCAAACTGCCCACAGTATTCCAGATGTGTGTTCATCCTGTTGAAGAAATATCCCTTCTCTTGACCTGCTGGCCATGGCAACATCCTGGGACCACAGCTTTTGTGCCTCAAAAACTAAATTATGGCCATGGGCCAGACTTCTATGTGAGGCTATCAGCCTCCAGGCAAGTCTAGAATACAACTCTATCCTGCACAAGTTCCTAATTTTACCATTACATCAGTGTTTAAAAATAAATACAAAAAGCAAACAAAGAGAAAGTCTTTGATAACCATAAAAACATTCATAACTAACTCACATTCAGAGCATAGCAAGTAGGGAATATAATGCTTTGAAAATTTGTATTTTTTAAGATCAAAAAATAGTTCCTCTATGCCTTCCCTGGTTAGAAAACAGCCAGGCAAGAGCAAAGTTTTACCATGGTTAAAAATTCCCTATTCAAAATGGAGCTTTTCCTTTCAAAAGTTTCCTATTCTCACTTGAATTTGACTTTTCCCTTGAGACACAAGGATTCATATTCTTTCCAAAGGGTATTTATGCTGGGATTTAATCCTGTCCCTTGCCATTTGAGTGGTTCTTGTAATTTAGCCTAACACACAGCACCCTGCCCTCCCAGCTCCAGGATGGCCCTGGCACAAGGGAACGTGTTATGAGATGTCTGAAATCAAGTTATTATCTCTTCCATGAATTGAAACCTTCTCAGAGACAATGTTTTACAGATAAACCTTATTTCTGGGTTTCAGCTAATATTCTAATACTATTTTAAACCCAAACATTCTTAATTCTCCCTTTTCTTGTAGATATTAGCAACTCCTTTGTCCTTAATTCCACTTTAATAACATCCTTGTTTTAGAATTTCCATGGGGTTTAAATATTGTCTTTAGCGTTTTAAGCCAATCTCCAACACTTGCCAAAGTTTTACAGTTCCTGGCAAACCTCCTGGGAATATTGTAGAGTCAGAAACCAGGGTGTGATTGTGTCTCCCTCACCCTCCCCATCCATCCCAGCTGGATGTGGTGTCCCATTGTTCAGCCCAGGGAAATTTGTGGCACTTTTTACAGAGTTTTTTTTTTTTTTTGGCCAGAGCAGGAACTGGAGCGATTTGGGCACAAACTGGCCAAGCCAAACTGCAGCCACCTGTCCTGGGCATTGGGACCTGGATGCCTCTGGAATTGCCCAGCTCAGAAGTTGGCAAAGGCAGCTCAGCAGGGAGGTACAAGCAGAGCTTCTCTGCCCATGAGCAGGTGCAGGGGACTGAGGGGTGGAGTTCTCCTCGAGGAGCACTGCAGAGAATGGACCAGGATGTCCAAACCATAGAATTCTTTGGGCTGGAAAAGACCTCCAGGATCAGAGTCCAACCATTCCTCCAGCACTGCCAAGGCCCCACTGATCCATGTCCCCAAGTGCCACATCCACATGGCTTTTCAGTCCCTGCAGGAATGCGATGTCCGGATGGCCTGGACAATGCTCCCAGGGAGGAGTCGTGGGAGAGCTCAGCATATGGACACAGCATTCCTCTTTTTCTTCCTGGGAAGGGTGTGAGCATTTTTCCCTGCCTGTGGACCTGCAGGAGACACCTCTGCAAAGACCCAGAGGTGCCCTTTGATGCTCAGGTGAAGCTGCTGTCGCTGCAACTCAATTTCTTCATCTGTAATTAAGAGCCTCAAAAAGGTTCCAACCCTTCTCCCACCTTCTTGGTACCTGGTGATGTATCAGAGGTGTCAGAGCAGGACAAGACTCCCTGGAGCCTCCTGAGCCTGCAATGCAGGCTCCTGGTCACCCTGGCCCCATTTTGCATGATGCTGTGATATGTAAATCAAACAAAAGCAGCCCTGGTTTTCAGGAGCACTTTAAATTTAGTATCTCAGAAGCATTGCATTTAGGCTTAATAAAAGTTATGATATGTTGATTAAATACCAGCTGAGGGCTGAAAGAGCACTTCCTGAGCTTTAGAGAGCTGCAGGCAATAAATTGAGTTGCCACCTAATTATTCTGGCTGACTGAGATCTCCACAATGGATCACAAGGCATATTTGTCACAGCGTTGGGGAAGGAGGGCACTGGTCCTTTTAAACTTTAAATTTTTGGAGCCTGGGCTCAATCCTACTTCTGCCCAGGCCATAAAGCACAGAGACCTGCCTGCTCTGCCAGGTTCCCAGCATGTGCTCTGCAGAGCCACCACATCTTGCACGAGTTCCCTGGGAGATTTATTCAGCCCATGAATTTCCCACCCTGAACCAAAAACAGGACAAATTTTGTCCGTTAACAGGACAAATTTGAGCTCTGTATATGATGGAGACCAGTGAGATGTGTGTATCATCCAGCAGCTCCCTGAGAGGAGACAATAAACCTTCTCCTTTGCAGAGAACAGTGGAGCAAACCTTTCCAAAGCCCTATTTCAGGGATGGGCAAGGATGAGCATGCCCACACTGACATGACACCCTTAACACAACCAGGAGCTCTCCTGGGAACAGGGAAGTTCTCTAAAAGGAAAAGCCCATAATCAATCTGGATTATCAAAACAGCTTTCTGTGATCACTCACAATCCAAATCCCTCTGCCCCAGACCCCGAGGAGAACATTTCTTTGTGGGAAGGACCGTGTTCAGCAGGGATAGGAAAGCATCGTGGAATAAAACTTTATGACACTGGAAACAGGTCCCAGGCACAACTCAGACTCACTCTTGCCCTCATTTATTCTTCTGAGTCCAAACTTTCACCAATAAACCTGTTTCTATTCCTTAATATACTCACAGGCTATCATTCTTTGGTCTATTCAGTGTCAGAGTTGGAGCTTTTCTGCATGTGCAGCTCCTGGGACAACACAGACCCAACCTGTCATCCCTATCATCAGGAAAACAATTGATCCTGGGCATTCAAGATGCTAGAAAGAGCTCTTTAAACAGGAATACAAAGGGTTGATTCATCCTGAATGAACCAATCCGTTCTTTATTTGGATACAGCTGTAATCCACTCGTTCCATGTAAGAAATCTGCTGCACACTGGTGAGTGCCAACATCAGCTCTCAAAGTACTCGAAGGTTTTTGCCTCTCCATGGGGAATGTGTCTCCAGGCACATGGATCCAGCCCTTTTTTCCACAAAAAGCAACCCATTAATGCCCAGCAAGAGAGGACTCAGCATCCTGCTGGGAAAGCTTTTGGGATCAGCCCATGCCCAATGAACCAAAAGTTAGGATGGGTC
Organism: Sturnus vulgaris; assembly: GCF_052056855.1. NCBI lineage: Eukaryota > Metazoa > Chordata > Aves > Passeriformes > Sturnidae > Sturnus > Sturnus vulgaris. The sequence goes on along the minus strand of NC_142252.1, from coordinate 4,869,113 downwards.
TTCTTCCCATCTCATTTATTCAGGGCTGGCAGCAGTGACAGGGAAGAAAGGGATTGGTTTGGGATTTTAACACCCTGTAATAACTTCCACATTCCATGTGTCATCTCCAGATTCAGGTAAGTCTTTATCCATCAACTGCCAAATCATTCAATCCCTAAAATGCTGAATTAAAACAATGCTGCAAAATACCATCCTGGAATCACACAAAACATTATCCTGGGTTTTCAAGTGCACTCTGGCAAGGGTGAAAAGTGTAAGGTGATCCAGAGCTGGGTGTCAAGCTCTGCCACAATAGAATTCAAAATAATTGTGCTGTTGTTTGACAGGCAGTAAAATTCATGGTGGTCTATTAAATCAATGGCAATGTAATGTGGAACACTGCAGATTAAAAAGAAAAAAAAGGCAGAGTTCACAAAGGGAGGCCATTGGAAAGAATCCCTTTGGAGCTTCTAATAGGGTTGATTTGTGGCAGAAAAGTCTGATACATGCAAGACAGACTAGAGAGAAGGGAAAGCAAGACCAGGAGAGAGAAGCAGAAAGAGAAAAAAGCAAAATAAATGTAAAAGAGGAGATGAGTGAGGGGAAAATGGGAATGAAATGATTGTAAAGAAAGTACTAACAAGTTGTTATCATATACAGACGCCTCATTCTTAGCACCTTTCACACCCTGTGCGTGTTCTGTCACAGCCAAGGGTTCCTTCTGCCAGCTCCAGGGTACAACCTGCTCCAGCTGCCAGCAAGAGACAGATGGATTAAGGTCAGAAAGTGAAATCTGCTTTTATTATCTTCAGCAGAATTCATCCCAAAGGCAAGAAAACCCCTCCAATTTTTGAAAAAGAACTTCAAACACTTGTCTCAAAGCCACCTGAGGCACAGTGAGTGTAAAAGTGGTGTTGGAAGAGTATGACTTCCCATGGCTGGATGTATCTTCTCCTGGCTGGAGACAAGTTTCCAATCCCAATAAGCAACCCAGGGGGGTCACACTCTCAGGGCCAGTCAGGCATTACAGCCCCCTTGTGTCACACCTATTTTAAAATGCAGCAGGGGCATCTTGTACCCAGGAAATCTGGTGGGTCTAAGATCTGGGAAATCCTTTTGCATTAAATCATGAGATTTTCCTTCCCAGTTCCAGGGAAGCAGCTGTGCCAAAGGCATTTGTGAAGAGGAGCACGGGTTTGTGCCTGAATGCATTACCTGGAGTGAGTGGGAGCCAAGCCTGGAGAAGGCTGTGCTGGCCATGAGCATCACAGAGTTTCAACTCCCAAGTGTAGCAGTGGAAGGATTCCCATTTCCTTCAGAGACCTGGAGCCTGTTCCATGGCAGTGGCTGAACGGGAGGGAACCTTTCAGAGAGCCCTTTTGTTGTGAATTAAGAGGCAAACATCCCTGAGGGATCCAGGAGAGGCTGCTCCAGCTGTTAATTGCTCTCACTGTCAGCATCTTATTTTCCTTGGGAATTTATCATACTTCACCCAATCGAGTGCTCCTGTTAGGAGCTCTCTGTTCCAGGAGTTCAGTGGGAAGGGCTGGGTCTATTAGAGCAAAGGTTCCTCTTGTACCTGCTGGTGTTGACACTGAGATACCACAGTCAAATTACCCTCTAGAGCTTCCTTTTGGCCTCCTGACTCCATCTCATTTGCAGGCGTTTGCTGAACCCACAGCTTTTGATGCACTTATGGCCCCTCATAGTGTGTGTAGACCACATCTGAGTCCTGCCTCCCAACAAGGATCATGCCAGCTCCATTAGTGAAAATAATAATATCCTTTATTTGCCAGGTGTCACAAAAGCCTCCGTGTCTGGCAGCAGCAAAAGGAAGGACACAAAAGAATCCCTCAAAATTCAAAAATTCCTTTAAATTCACTGCCTCCTTTTAGAAAGACATATCTAAATGATAACTTCCTGGAGCCCATCAGTGCTTCCTAATATTTCTTGCTATTTGATCTTGCATTTGATGGCATTGAAAAGTACATTGTTTGACTTGGGTCATTTTGGATCGATCAATACATTTTAGCAATTCATACAGCCTAGATAAATTCTATAAACATATTTTTTCTCTCTTCAACCAGCAGTAACTCAGCAGGTCCCAGCCTTCCCATTCAAATATTTTCTCTTTCTCTAAACTACAAGCCAATTTCACCAAACAGTTTTTAGGGGAGACCTTTTCTCCCCATAGCAATGTTTCTTTTTCGTTAAAAATTCCATGCAGGAATACAAAAAGTCTTTGAGATATAATTTGGATTATTCGCACTGGCCTCTACCAGCCCATATGTTGCCAGTATAAGAAAACTGTAAATGCATTGAATCTTTATTGATAGCAACAATCTTTGTCTTGTCAAACAAAATTTAGATCCTTTTAGTCTTCCCTTAGGCTCTGCTGAAAGCTGGAACACTTGGTTTAGTGAAGTTTTCAACAGTTCAAAATTTCTTCTAATTCTGCCTCAGAACAAGCTCCGTCCTTGTTGAGGTAAATCCTCAACAAAAAACAACTTCTCAATGTTTTCCCTAATGTAGTAAAAATAATTGGTGTTTCATTTTGTCCTTAACCCCTGAAATTCCACTCTCCTTGTGATTTAATTGAACAGCCCTAACACAGTCACTGGTTTTCCCTCTTGATTCACCAAGTAGCTCCAGAACATCCCACTCCATTGTTCCCACTTATCCAAGACTCTTCATCTCAAGGGTGTTTTAGTCTCAGAATTCATCCACTTGACACAAACTGTGCCAGCTCTCACATTTCCCTTGGCAAGAGAATCCAGAATCTGATGTCATAAAAGAGCCATTTTCCCAAAGGAATAAACCTCACCATGTGGTAATTACAGCATGGCTTAGGAATTAGTGAATTCCACCATGATTCCTGATGAGGCACAGCACCACTGCTGGCAGCACTGGGAGAGATGAAGGAGGAGAGGAGAAAAACAACCCATTCCTGACACAGCAGAGCAAAGACCAACCAAGGCTTTGGATCATGTCCCCAGTGTAAAAAATTGGGGAATAATTATAAATCCCATCAGTTTTAATAATCACATCAGAATACAGGGTTAGAGGGGATTTTGGGAAAGAAATTCTTCCCTGTGAGGGTGATGGAACCCTGGCACAGGTTGCCCAGAGAAGCTGTGACTGACCCATCCCTGGCAGTTTGTCCAGGCTGGACAGGGCTTGGAGCAGCCTGGGACAGTGGAAGGTGTCCCTGCCCATGGCAAGAGGTGGAATGGGATGGTCTTAAGAGCCCTTCCAACCCAAACCTGTAATTCCATGATTCATTATATTTTCAGAACAGGATTTCCAAAGAAACACAGTTTAATTTTGTTACATTCTATGATGTCGCAGAAAATTTGGTTTGCAAGACTTTCTTTCAGACTTCTGCTGCAAGCAACCACCATGCTTCCAATCTGTATGGCCCTGTTACTGAATTTCCTACAGATGAACCTTAAATCCTTCAAAAAATTATAATTAACTTACCTGTGGGGACACGCCCAAAGAGGTCTCAACACAGAAGAAGCTTTGTCCTTCCACAAACCTCCTGCCTATAGGTTAAAAAAAATCAGGATTTCTATCAAATCCACACTCTGCTTCTGCCCAAGGGCTCTCAGGACCTCATGCTTTATTCAGCTATGAATTCACTCTTCACCTCTTATTTCTTCTCACTCTGAAGGACAAAGCTCAAAATTGTTCAGTGAGTTTCCTTGTTTGTACAGATGTGCAAGGCTTGTTATATAAAAATATGTGTAAGACTCAACATTGCTCCAAATAGACATATTTGGAATAAATACACTTGAAATACATTATCTGACTGCTGCTATTTCCTTTCACAACCAATGAAAATGGAAATCTGAAGTTTCCAACTTGTCAAAAGAAATTTAGAAGCAGTTCAAGGAAGGAATTTTTTCTTCTGCAATTGTTCAATCAGGACATCATGGACAAGGAAATACAGCTGGGTAGAAAAAAGATGTCAAATATTTTTAAGATTAATAAATAGATGTAGAATGAGGATTTGCCTACTTTGTAGTCTTGAAAATCAGTGGAATAACCCTCCTGGTAAAGCAGACAGGAGATGTATGGATCAAGGTATTAAAGATAACCAGATAGGAACCAAACAGCTCTGGTAACTGAGTCACTGTGTGAAGAGTCACTTGGGATTAGGTATTAGGACTGTGCTGTGTCACCCTGACTAAAGCAGCAGTGTAACTATCCAAGGAATTTTGAAGAGACTTAACACTGTGGATTATAAAGTACTTCTACTTTTGTCTCTCTTTTTTTAATAAATGCGTTTTCAGGCATGCTTAATTATATCACGTTTAAAAGTCAGCCAAGTCTTGGAAGTTACATTCCACAACAAAAAAAATTAGGAGTTTAGCAAATGAATGTGCTGTCCTTTGGATCCCACTGCAAAGAATTCCTTTGGTTTGAACAGAGCTGTTGTCAGCTGAGAATCTGTCACTCGCTGGCGGTGTCCTTTCACCACCTATAAAACACAATTCATACAATAAACCCAGGTATTGCAGTGGTAATTAAAATCCAAAAGCAATTAGCCTTTTGTTTATTTCACTTGGGAACCTGACTAAAACCTAAATGAGAAAACCAAAATAAAAAAAAAAAATCTCCAGCTTAGGCATAGTCCCAGATGCCTGAGTGATGTCCTAATTAAGCTGTATTACAGCATCACAACATAAGCCTGCCCACGTATGAATGTATAGATGTACGTGTGTGCACTTCATTATGTGCTGCACAGCCCTGACAGCCTCTACAACTCATTCCACCATCCCAGCAAGAGGCAATTGAGGATTGAAGCACCAGAGGGAATAAAAACCAACCAAGTAACCTGCCTGAGGCTTTCCTAGAAGCACTTGGGAATGTGCACATTCATTTGTGAGAGTGCAAAGGCTCTGGAAGCTCCTCTTGAGGAGGTGTTGAGGTTAGAGGCAGCCAGGTTGTGCAGAATGAGGGGATGAGGTGTCCGAGCTTGAGCAGGGAATTGCCCACACAACCTTCATCAATTGATAAGGGTCTCTCATTGCCTGAGATTTGTCCCTCTTGACCCACAAAGAAAGGTGGAAAATCCTTTCTTCAGCCCCTCAGAGGTGACCCCACCAATGGAATTTTCATCCTAGTATGGCCTGGATTGGAAGGGACCTTACAGCTCATCTCATCCCACCCCCTGCCATGGGCAGGGACACCTCCCACTGTCCCAGGCTGCTCCAAGCCCTGTCCAGCCTGGCCTAGGACACTGCCAGGGATCCAGGGGCAGCCACAGCTTCTCTGGGCAACCTGTGCCAGGGCCTCACCTCCCTCACAGGAAAGTGAGCTCAAAAGTCGTTGGACATCATCATATGAATGAACTCCAATATTTTGGAGTCTACTCCCAGAGAGTGTTGGATTCACCCTTCCAGAACTTTTTTAAGTTGGAGCAAACCAGGCTCTTTGCAGTTGGAGACATCCAGGATTAGGTTCTGACCATGGGTGCAGTGCCTAAATGGGAACAAGACAGGAGAAGGGCTGTTTTCCAACTGCAGCTGTGCAGAAAAAAAGGGAAAATTAATTATTTCTGAAGGACACCAAGCCCAAAAACCCCTCTGGAAATGCTGTACCCAACCTCAGACTAAATAATACATCGATGACATCAACTGCTTGGCTGTGGAATTCAAAGTCACACACAGGAATATTCCTATGCATAAAAATAACAGCCAACCTCTTCCTTGTGTATTATTAATATCAACCTCCTTGATTTGCATAACTGCATAGTCCATATGTGTGTGTCCACAAATTCACCTGCAAATGTCTCCAGGAAAATGGCAGGATCAGTGTTTGCTGTCAGTCTGGAGTGAGGAGTAGTACTCAAATCCAGCAGTCAAAAGAGGAATAAAACTGAGGATGATTAACCCTAACAGAAGCAATTAGGGTTAATATTTGTTTTTACAATGCTATTTAGTTAAACTGCAGTTAATAAGTCACAAGTAAAGGGAACACCTTCACTTTACATCATTCTTTCAGAACTTTCACAGATGCCAAGCAAGGAAGAGTATAAACCTTCCTCGTTTATTTACAACAGTGATAAACCAGTTGTCCCATGAGAGAGGTGGGAAGTCCTCAGTCCTTCCTGTTATGGTTGGGAAAAAAGGGGATGAAGTGCTGGATGTGGGCACGGGAAGAGTTGGACTCTCCTGATTAACACCCTCCCCACCCCCCAAATAGCCACTAATGACCCTTTTAAAGGAGCTGCCTCCCCACACAGCAGTTTGCTGACAGATTTTTTTGTGTGCTGGATCTACCCAACCCCAAGGGATGACATGCCCAGCCCAGTGTCAGGTGTGACTCCTCCAACACTGCACTTGGGTGTCACTTTGCAGAGCAGACACTGCTGGCAGGAGCACGTTGTGTTATCAGCTCAAAGCCCCTCTCAGATCCCCCAGCCAGGACTTTGGCCCTCGTGCTCCAGCCCCTTCCATTCCCCACCACCCTCTGCCTGTGGCTGCCATCCAAAACTGGCAGCAGCATTCCAGAGGGAGAGCATCCCTCTGGCTTTTCTGAGAGGGGTTTCAACTGTTCAGATGCTTCCCAAGAAGTCTTTAGCAGCCAAAACAAGCTTGACTCCCTGATTTTTCTAGATGTGCCCCAGCTACAGTTCCCACTTCCATTTTCCTCTCTCTGAGGGTACTGAAGGAACCTTCTTCATAACTCGATTCTCATACAATCACATCGATGCTCATAGTTTCTGTTGAAACCAATCAACACTTTGTCCTAATTGTTATAATCCCTCCTGACACATCCTTCCACCTATTTTCCTGTCTTCTTCCCGAGCTGTCCTTGAGCAGAGAGGTTTGGGATGCAGAAGCCAGCCCAGCTCTGAGCAGGACACCCACATACAGCCTCGCTGAAGTCCCTTGCACCCTGAATTATTTTATGACTGGTATTAAATAAGTCTCAATCTCCACGTAGCACCATCCAGCGAGGAAAAATAAAGGTCTTTTCTCTGCAAGGCCAGAGACTCTGTGTTTTCCCTGCCTCTCCTCAATGATCAATCCCCCTTTTCTAATGCCAGGAACATTTCAAGGCACAGGAGAAGCCACCAGCTATAACGAGAACATGCCTGGTGAGGCTTCCCCACCTCCCAGCCAGCTGGGAGCCCATGCAGCAGCTAAGCCCTATCCAGGGGTTTATGTGGAGCCTTTGTGCTCCATTTAGCTCACAGTGAGCCTCCCAAAGGACATTTTCAGGGAGTAAATGCACCGAGAGGTTCGTGTTTGCAATTCCATGAAGCCCAGTCTCAGGGATCTCACGGCACCACCTGCTACTCCCCATCCAGAGCTTTATTTTCACGCCCTCTAAAATGTCAAAAAATCAGCACGAGCTTCCACCACCCATGAAAGAGTTAATCCAAATCACCTGGATGTGAGCAAAAAAAATCCACCAAACTCCAAAAAGATCCCAGATATTACTGCAGCTTTTCCCTTTTCTGTTTCCTCCATCTTCTTCCACCTCCAAAATATTCGTTTTGCTCTTCTCTTTGATGGAAGAACGAGCTCAAGCTGAGAAAGGGATAAAATAAACCCAAATAAAAAAAAATAAAGAAAATAAAAATAAATCCATAACAAACCCCACTCAAATACTCACCCTTCAAAAGGATAAAATGGTTTCAATTTTGGGCTGTCTCGTTCACTTCCCTTCCCCCCCTCCCTCCCTAGGTGTATATCCCTATCTGTAGATTTAGAGAGGGTTTTTTTTTTTTAGTATTATTATTTAGTTAATATGAATTACAGGCCTCAAGCTGCCTCCCCTCTAAACCCAAAATGAAGCAGCTCTCTTTTTTCTCTCTTTTTTTTTTTCCCCTCTTCTTTCCCCCTCACCAACACGATTTACATTCTCAATGTAATGTATTAAAAAGTTGACAGGGCCGAAAGGATTCACATGATGTCGGCTAAGAAACCCAATTTCCATGATGAATTGCCCGGAGCCCCTGAATCACAAACCATTTTTTCCGCTGCTCAGAAGTTGATTTTTTTTTTTTTTTAAATCTTCTTAAAGCTTCTCTCCTAATCTTCGGCTAGAAGAGATGGGTGAAAGGATTTTTTTTTCTAAACTAAGGAAAGTATTAGCATCTTGGTTGTTGTGCATCAAATTTGAAAATGCAAGGTTAGTAATATTTCAAATCGGCTACGGTCCAAGCCACTTGATAAGTGTGCTTGCTGTCTCTGCCTGGCTCTCCCCCCTTCCCAAGTTTCTCCTGGCAGGAGCACGGCGCTACGGCAGCGGCCGCGTGCGCCAGTGTGTGCGCCAGCCATGGGGTGGGGAGCTGGGAAAGGACGGTCACCCCCCTCCCCACATCTCCCTCCTCTTGTTTTCCATGATTTCCAGCCCGTGAGACCCATCCCCACAATGTGAGCCACGGCAAATCGAGCAGCACCCAAAAAAAAAAAAGCCCAAAGCGCCTAATGAGGTTTTCCTTTCGGAAACGAGCGCGGAGCTCTTCCCTGGGTGCTGGGATTGAATCCCACGCTGGAGCTGTGTGTCCTGCAGGCACGCTGCTGTGAATATTTGTTTTTAAATGAACTCCTTCCCTCCACGGAGTTCCTGGGGAAAAAAAAAAAAAAAACCTGCAGAGAGGAAACGAGTCATTTTGCCCACTCTAATGAGCTACCCAGCCATTCCCAACAGCAAGGTCTTTAATGAGATTTCCCTCCCTGCTCCCTGCCTTTGCCAGCATATGAAAAACAGGAGGTGATCAAGGATTGACTCTGTGGATGAAGGGAAGGACAGTTTCTTCCCTCAGTGCTGCTGCTGCATTCCCATCTCTGACATTTCTAGAGTGCTCCTGCTGCTTCTCCAGGCAGGAGGAAAACCTTGGCAGCCAGAGGATGGAAATGCTGCCCAAATGCTTGAGGCTCTCAGGAAATGGCTCACGCCCCTCGTGCCAGATCCAAACCCCGGGAAGATGAAGCAGCACAAATATTAAGGACTCCCAGCAGCAAGTTCTGCCTACAAAGAGTGGGGTCAGGCTGGCAGAGCAAGGCTTTTCCAGGGAATGCATTGCATTTTCCCCTTTATGGTCCAAGACAGAAGGGATTTGAGGGACACTCAGAATATTGCTGGGATCCAGTAGAGGCCATTCCCCCCATGCCTGGCTTAGCAGAAGAGTAGCTCACAAAGGTAGCCCAGGAGTTTATCCAGAAGGCCCAGCACAGACCTGGGATGGCCATCCAGGGCCATTAGAGCCAGCAGCTTAAATACACACAAAGGATACATCCTGCTCTCCATTGTCACTCTGCTCCCATTTTAGAGTCTCCTTGCATCAGCAGGGATCCCAAATTCCCCTAACTTTGGGATACAAAGATGTTATAAACCTGCTTCTGCAGTGCTGTCTCATATTGGCCACAGCTCTCCACGCCTTCCTCCCTCTGCATTCTCAATCTCTTTTAGCTCTTTCCCTACATGCCTAAAGGCAGGGAGTCAATTGTATCCATCATTTTGCATATAAATTTCTCCCCCTGTGGAATAAAAAAACACCTCTGCTCTGCCAGAAAAGAAGCTGCCTCAAATGCCAGGTTTTTCTTACGGGGAGTGGTTCTGTTATGTGTTATTGGCAGGGAGGTACTGGAATGGGGTGAGTCTCATGACCTTGGTAGATCTGCCACATGAACCTCCACTACCTCTGGGTCACAATAAGTCTTTCTCAGAACTGATTGCACCAGTCTATTTTATTTTTACTCATAAAATCCCTCCCTGGTCACCTCCAAGTCAGGATCATATCCGGGAGCAAAGCCAGAATCTCAGGCAGTCACCATCAATGCACAGAGACCTCAGGGCATCACAGATGTGCTACAGGTACTGGAAACAAGCCTGAGGACATGAGGGAGGCCCCAGTGGCCTCTGGGATCCATCTGCAGTTGAGCAGGAGGAACTGGAATCAATGACCTTGGAGACCTCTGCTCATCACATGGGACCTTCAAATTGAGGAGCTGGAGAGGGAATGTGCAGCCATTCCTGTGTGCCAAGAGCACGGCCTCAGACCCTTATCAGCTGTTCTCCCACTTCTCCTGAGGATTTACTTTCCAAGATTCTCCTCTCCCTTCAAATACCAGTCTTCTTTGTGAGGAAAACATCTCCTTTTCTCCCAAGTCCAGCCTTTATATTTCAGCACCCATTTCCACCCTTCAGCACCCAAATGCCTGGGTTTTGGAGGCTGGTTCCCAGAGTATGTTGACAGGACTCTGGACTGAGGCATCCTGGAACCTCAAGCAAGCCCAGTTTTCTTCCCCAGAGCCAATGGTTGGACCCGATTATCTTAGAGGGGGTTTGCAGTTTCTGTGGGTCTGTGTCTGTTGGTCTCATGCAGAGCTGTAGGATCTGTGCCCAGCAATTGACTCAAACCCTTTCCCTGGTGCCAATATTGCAGGGAGCTGATCCTGAGGGTCGGGTCCCAAAGATAACCTTGATATTCCTTTCTTCCAGGGACAGGAGCTGATTTTAATGCACAGCTGCCCGGGTCTTGGGCAGGTCTTAAACTCGGGAGTGTCATGAGTAATTCCAGCCCTTCCAGGTTTAGGAAAACACAGGAATTCAGCAACCAGGCTTGGGAACTGATCAAGCTGAGCTCCACTCCTGCAGTCATGACACTTCCCTGGATTTAGCAGCAGGAACATGTTTATGAAGCAGCAGCAGGAGAGCCATGACCCCCTAGGCATCTCCAGGAGCTAATCCAGTCTCCTTGGGCTGCTGAAGGCCCCCTCCTGTGCCCTGAGCTCTCAGTCCTGCACGGTTCTGCCTCACAAAGGGCCTGGGAGAGACTCCAAATCCCACTGCCCCTCCTGCTCCCAGCACAGAGCTCACAGCCACCCCCACACCCAGACAAGGGCATGAAAGAGATGATGCACATCACACCGAGATGGTGCAGAGAGGATGGTCAGGACACCTAGAGAAGGTGAGAAACATCACCTGTGCTTGCTGGAGCATGGCAGACCCCATACACTGAAAGCATTTTAGTATGAATCATGAGACCTTTGTAACTCCAGGAGTTTTCCTGTGTATTCCAAGGGTTTGAGCAAATTATAAGGGGCAAAATAAACCCAGAGAATTGACTCAAATGAAGTCACCAAAACTCCAGTTATTGCAGGGAGAAGTATGGAAGTGTTTTTCTTAAATGTAGAGTGTGTACTGCTATCTTTCAGGAAAACTGTGCCTCCCACTATCCCAAAAGCCAAGTAGATAAATGCACATTCCCAGCACCCTGGATATTAGATCCCAGAAACCTGGGGTTTCTGTTACACCTGACAAGCTACAGAATCTTTCCAGAACGTTTTTTCCTCTATGACTGAAACATATCCTGTGATTTTTACTATTTGCCTGCTCTGCACTCACCAAATCCTTGGAAGCTCTTAAAAAAATAGCACATCATTCCCTTCATCATTCTCCAGACAACACCACAGAACTCAAATGACCTCTGCTCCCCACGTGATGTCACCAGAAGTATCACATTTTGCATGATGCACTCACAAAAAGCAGCTGGATCATGAAAGCACGAGTGACACATGTCTGTGGGAGAAGTCCACGTTTTAAACTAAATAGAAGATATTTGGATTGGATATCAGGAAGAAATTCCTCCCTGTGAGGGAGGTGAGGCCCTGGCACAGGGTGCCCAGAGAATCGGTGGCTGCCCCATCCCTGGAAGTGTCCCAGGCCAGGTTGGAGGGGTTTGGAGCAACCTGGGACAGTGGAAGGTGTCCCTGCCCATGGCAGGGGGTGGAACAGAATGGGATGATTTTTAAGGTCCCTTCCAACCCAAACCATTCCATGATTTTATGTTTGGATGTCCAACTCGGAATTTGCTTCACATTCAAGTTGCATTCATTTAAATTTAGTTGCATTCAGAGCATGTCCCATCTGGATGATGTTTTTCATCCATAAATTTCAAAGTAGTAGAAAGCCCTTAGTTTGAAAACCAGTAAGTCACACGCAGCAGGGTCATTCCAATGAGGTTGTATCTGTACCACACAGCAGGAAGCTGCACTACTGCCCAAGGTGGGATGAGCTGAGAGCCAAGGATGATCCCAGCACGAGCAGTGCCCTCCCCAGCCATGGCACAGCCCCTCAGAGCCCACCCAGTGCTGGCAATGGACTCCACCAGCAGCCCCTGACACAACAAGGGGCTGGACCAGCCTAAGGCTCATCCCAAGAGACCCCTCAAGAGATGGGGCAAAGACAAACTAAACCCAAGACACATTCCAGCCCTGCCCAGGGGGCTGGACTGGAGACAAGCACACTTGCAGCTGGGCCTATGCCAGGAGCCAACACCCAGGTCTGGGCTTAAATGGAGTTCCTGAGCCCATGGGCAGCTGGGGTGTGTGGGGCAGGGTCCCAGGTGAACCTGCTCAGGGCATCAGCACACTCAGGGCTCTGGCTTCATGCCAGGGATGTCCACAATACGTGGGCTGGATCCCTTTTAAAACAACTTCTAAATCTATGAAAATGCACAGAGAGCGTTGAAAAGTCTGTATTTTTTTATAAAAAACACACCTGGGCACTGAGAGGTTGGAAGGTCATCCTGCTTCAAAGTGTGGCACAGAAATGGCCCTTCCTTCCCAAGAGCCCAGGATCCCTATCCAGCTTCTTGCCCTCCTTCCTATGGAGGACAGAAAGACAAGAGAGGAGAAAGTTTCCCAGCTCAGGCTCGGGTTCCTGGGGGAGAACCAGGACCCTCAGCCTCTTGTCCAGCCATGCTGGCCGGGCAGAGCTCCGTGGGTGCTCCAGGACCGCAGGAGCTGCCAGTGACTACAAAGACAGCAGCAGCCTCCAGTGGCCAGCTGGCAAACAACACCAGCGTGCCAGCGTGGCTAGTGCTCCACACAAATGCCAGCGTGGCCTTATAGCCAGCATGGCTTCATCCTCAGTGTCCCACAGCCAGCACCAGTGTGGCCTCATGGCCAATGTCACATGGCCAATGCCAGTGTGGCCTCATGCCTGATGTCCCACAGCCGTGGCCAGCGTGGTCCCATGTCCATCCCATGAAGATGCTGCTGTGACCTCGTGTCTGGTCACCCACACCCAACATCAGTGTGGCCTCACAGGTGGCATCACACAGCAAACAGCAGTGTGGTTTCACCCCCAGTGTCCCATGGTGAATTCCAGGCTGGCCTCACATCCAGTGCCCCGAGGCCACCATCAGTGTGTCCAGCATTCCCTGGTGGACAGCAGTGTGACCCCGTTCCTGACATCCCACAGCAGACACCAACACGGCCTGGCACCCCAGGTCCTACAGCAAGCACAGGCGTGGCTGTGCACCATGTCCTCCATGTGGCATGTCCCCACCATGCCTCCTGTCACATCCCAGCCCACAGGGGCCCACAGCTGGCCCAAAGCCAGAGAGGGTCCATCACTGACTCATGGAATCTCCGAGGTTGGAAAAGCACCGTGTCCAGCTGTTCCCTCAGCACTGCTAAAGCCACCACTGACCCATGTCCCCAAGAGCCACATCCACACAGATTTAAATCCCTCCTGGGATGGGAACTCCACCACTGTCCTGTGCTAATGTGCCAGGGTTGGACAACACTTCTGGTGATGAATTTTTCCCAACTAACCAATCCAAACCTCTCCTGGTACAACCTGAGGCTTTTTTCTCTTGTCCTGTCACTTTTTTCTGGGAGAGGAGACCAAAACCCCAACGAAACCCTTTTACCAAAAAGGCAGATTTTTATGGTAAAAGATGACTCCCAGTCCTCAGTGCCACCGTGTCACCAGTGCCCTCAGTGATCTCATGACATTGCTGTGCCTGCTCCAGGTCCCAGCTCTTCACCCTGGTTTTCCTTCTCTGCTGCACAGGGAACATCTTGCAGAGGAAGAGCCCACCCAGGTGCCTGGACAAGCTGCAAAAGAGGAGCGGATGAGCTGTTTTCTTGTTGTCTGCTTTCCCTGAGTCCTTTGAAATAATCACAAACACAGCAATTATTGCAAAGATAAAATGCCAAGGATTACAGAATCCTCACAGGCAAAGCTCCCCATCAATTAACTAAACTAAGGCTGGCTGTAAAATATAATCCACTACAAGAAGCCACAGCAAGAGAGAATTAATTTTTTTTTTAATTTTTTTTTTTTGAAAAGGCACAACAAATAAATATTTGTGGAAGAAACTGATGGGAAGGAGAAAGGAAGGATTTTTTTTTGTCAGAGATCAGTATCATTTGGGGTGGTTGTATGTCACCTGCAAGTACCAAAAATATCCCAGTGTGGAGCAAGGCAAGGCACAGTGTGAGGTTCCAGATGTAACTGAGGGACTTGAGGGTGTCATGAGTTTTGGGGTAACACACACGTAAAAGATGGATTAGGCTTTTTAATAATAGTGCATAAAATTGGGGTACTCAGTCCAGCTTAGGGACACAGAGCTGGAATAACTCTCTGGGATCAGCACAAACCTCACTCCCCTCCAGGGAGGGCTGGGTCTGGGGGATGGTGAAACTGATTGCTGCAGCCAGCTGAAGTTTCTCCCAGTTCAGCCCCATTTCTCCCAGTATCATCATCCCCTTGGATCCAAATGAGCTGCCAACCACTCCAGTGCACTCTGGGAGGAGAGGAAGCAGCACCCAAACCTCCTGCTGCAAGCACAGGCTGAGTGATTAATCACTATTTTAATTAAAGTTTTGCCTTGTAACTCTAGTCAGGAATCAAGCATCAATATCACGGAATCAGAGAATCATGGGATGGTTTGGAAGGAACATTAAAGCCCATCTCATGGGCAGGGACACCTTCCACCATCCCAGGTTGCTCCAAGCCCCATCCAACCTGGAACACTTCCAAGGGGAGATGCTGACCTGCAGTGAACATGTGTCCTTCAGGGGAGCCCACAACCAACAGTGGTGGACACTGATGAGCACCACGAGGCTTTGGAGACACATCCACCAAAAGCTGTGGGCTCCCATGGCATTTGGAATTGCACCTGTATGGAAGCCAGTTGGGGTGGATGTGCCACACAGCCTCAGCACCAGGCTGGCACCTGGAATAAGGATGACTGGCCCATGTGTCACCAGATTTGGGGTTCTGGCTCAAATGAGCCTCACATTTCTCTTCCTCCTCTGTTTCTCTGCCCTCTGCCAGGTGTTGCACCACATGTGCTTTCTTCCTATACCCACGTACAGTGCAGAACACAAAAGCTCTCAGACCTGGGAGAGCCCTGGGCTCTCCAGGCTGTTACAGCCACATCCCAAACCTCCTCTTCTGCTTTGTCTTCCTTTGGAAACAAGCTCTGCTGCTGCAGCAGAGACAAACCATAAGAGACAATCAAAAAGGTGAATAAAAAGTTGGAAACGCTCTTAAATGACAGCTCGGTCTGGAAATGTGAGTCTTCTGTTTGTTTTTCTTTGTAGCCTGCCCTGAATATCCCTGCTAATTTTCTGACTATTGCTGGAGTGTACAGAAGAATTGCTGATGACACATTTTCCTAACACACGCATTACACAAAAGGAGATTATATTTTAGCCTCTTTTAGGGACTATAAAATCAGATTCATCCTAATGAAACAGCAAATAAAAAGGGGTTTCCCTTTTCTTCCTCAATCTCTTGGCATTTTTCCTCCTGTGGTTTTATTCCTCTCCTCCCCCCCTCCTCCCTCTCCCCGTTATCTGTGTTTCCTGCTCATTCCAACTTGATGACATGTTGCTGGGACAACTAAGTCTCGTAACCTTCTTAACTTTGCCATTGTTACTGCCTGGAGTGTATTTAGGAGGAGTGTTTTAATTTCTTTTCGAATGTGCAGCGCCTGCCCCGTCGGAAGATATTAGAAATGGGAAAGGGGGGGGGGGGGGGGGAAGCTTTTCTTCTCTAAATGTCTGCTATTCAAATCATCTCTTTTTTTATTTCCTTTAAACCCATCATTTGTATGCTGTAGGTCGCTACTTTAAAACCCGGCTCGCTGTTGCTGAAAGGATCACCCGTATAATGATGTCATCCATATTCAGCTGGAATCTTGGCTCCGCTGGAGCCCAGCGCTTCCCTCCTCTCCCGCTGGAAGCTCAGCCCCAGGCTCCCCACGGCTCACCTGAGATTTCCCAGTGGGAATGAGCGGGCTGGGATGGGGATGGAGACAGGAAGAAGCGGGGCACACGGAAAGGTGTCATGATGTGCAGATTAGAGAGCAGGAAGCAGTAAAAACACCTGGTTTGGAGACCACGCTGGTGGAAGGTCCTTCCTTGGGGTCATCCCACACAGGAGAACCAGCTGCTGTCACTGATATTGCAGGAGAGAGCTGGGGGTGTTCACCTGGAGACCTCAGAGCCCCCTCCAGTGCCTAAAGGGGCTCCAGAAGAGCTGGAGAGGGATTTTGGACAAGGAGTAAGTTACTACTTGGATCTGGAGTAAAAGGATGAGGGGGAATGGCTTCCTACTGCCAGACACTAGGGTTAGATGGGATATTGGGAAGGAATTCCTGCCTGTGAGGGTGGGGAGGCCCTGGAAAAGGTTGTCCATAGAAGCTGTGGCTGCCCCTGGATCCCTGGAAGTATCCAAGGCCAGGCTGGACAGAACTGGGAACAACCTGGGATAATGGCCCATAGCAGGACATGGAATGGGATAAGTTTTAAGGTCCCAACCCAAACCATTCTGGGATTCTATGACTATTCTACGTCCTGGCTGTCCCAGCCCTGGCAGCCTGGGAAGAGCCAGGTTTCACACATGGAGCAATATCTCAAGCCCACCTGGATGCCTCCTGCCCACTCCAGCTTGTCTTTATTAAAATCCTAATTGTACACATGTCGTGCACAAAATCCCCCAGTCCCTTCTGTGTCAGCCCTGATGTTTCCCTGACACACTCATTGTACCTGGATCAATGCTCTGTTAGCAACTAATTGATCTTTTATTAACATATAATAACTTACTTATTAAATAGAAATTAAAGACTTAATTGCGACACTTAATCTAGAGTGGCTCGCTATATCACCCTCATAAGCATAATGTATAGTTTAATTAATTGACAGAGCTGATAATAGCATGTCATCTGTCACCAGTTCTCCTGACCTGGGAGCTGGCTGCAGCCGGAGGTGTTTGCCACAGATGCAAATACAGGGCTCTCCCAGCAATGGTACCGTGGGATTTGGGACATTCTGGCTCATTACACCCAGCACAGACACCTGCAGGTGATCCCCATCCTACCAAAATGCACTCAGACAATGTGGCCACTGGCCAGGATCATAAATCCATTCTGTAGTTTGTCTGTGGATGGATCAGCTCTTCCCAGTGCTGCCCAGCACGGGTGGAGGAAGATGCAAGGACATGGTTGTGCTGCCTCTCTCCTCCCTCCAAGCAGAGATTTCTCTCCAAAAACCTCCCCAAGTGGGGAGGTGGCCCCATATTCCTCGGACCAACCAAGCAGGGATTTATTTTCCCACTGGTCACTATTCTTTCTTTCTTTCAGCTAAAATTTGGGTCCATGCACCATTTTTCACAGCCAGGCACTTACATCCTGCTCCCCCTTCCCCATCACCATCTCCCAGCAATAAAGAATTTCATTTTAAAAACTGAAAGATTTAATTTAAAAATACAAAATGGCAAAGGGAGGGTTTTTTAAATAAAAAAATAAAGGTAAAGAGATGATGGTTGGAACAAAATGTTCTAGAAGAAAGCTGTTCCCTTGGGGTTTCTTTTCTTTAAGCTTTGCATATTACAATTTGAAATTTTTGTAAAGAGATCCCCATTTTATATTCACACTGGTAGCCTGAATTTAAATATCTCTCTCACCTGAGATTAATACAGGCTTCACCCTGAATTACTTCCCAGCTCTGAAGTACAGCTCTGGAGAGCTCAACTCTCCACAAATTCACTTCTCTTTTAGAAGCATAAAAGCTTATGAAATATATGAAATATTAAAATAGCATGTGTGCCAGGGCAGAGAGGGGGAAGGGAAGGCTGGGTCAGTGCAGGGGGGCTCCTTTGATATGAAAACACACTTTTCCCTCAAATGAAACCACGGATCTGTTAGCACAGGACAAGAGCTCCATTAAACACTGGAGGCAAAGATTTGAGCCCACAGGATGATGCTTTATTTTATTTAATTATTAAGCCCTGCAATCCACATTGTGTGGGACAGGAATCATGATTCCCCTCCACAACAGAAAATATCAAGATTCTCTGGAGCAAAACAAAATATTCCCTGCAAACCAGGTTATAAACAAAGTTGTAAATGCTGGCTCCTTGTCAGACCAATTCAATAACAACCAAATCCACCTGATGGGGGGAAAATACCTTGTTTAGATGCTGAGCACCCATTAGCTGATTGCCACAAAAATCCAGCAGTTTATGAAAGGATTTAACCCCTGAGGAGCTGTCAGGCTGCTGGGAGAGGCTGGCTGGCACAGCAGCAGGGTGGGCAGGGCAGGAGGACATCCCAGGGTGCCCACATGGATCAGCTCTCCTCCTGGGCTGCAGAATTCCCTGTCTGCTATCCTGGTTTTACAGACTGGAGGATCTTGGTGCTGTGAAAACCAGCCCCTGCTCATCCTGGGTTTCCTTTCATCCTCTGCATTTACAAAGAAATCAACTCCATAAAATTTGAGGGAGGTCATCTTTTAAGTCTCTTCTAACCTAAAGCATTGAATGAAAATTAAGCTGTTTTCTTCTCAAACACCTGCTGGTCCCTGGTAGCCCCTCACACTGTCCTCATCTCTATTTTCCCCTCCTTGGTGTTTTTCCATGTCCTTTCCATCCTGGCTGCCCCCAGCAGCCCACACAGCCCAAAGCAGGAGCCCTGTCCCCAGCTGGCAGGAGCTGAGATAGGTAGGGTGATGCGAGGTGGGACCTCCTGGAGACCCAACACTGCTCAAATAAATTCCCAGGAGCTGGAAGCCCTGCAAATCCCTGTTTGCTCATGAGCCACGAGTGGAAGATCCTGGAATCACAGTCACAGAATGTTTTGGGTTAGGAGGGATTTAAACTTCATCCTGTTCCATTCCTGCCATGGGCAGGGACACCTTTCACCCTCCCAGGTTGCTCCAAGCCCTGTCCAACCTGGCCTTGGACACTTCCAGGGATGGAGCAGCTTCCCTGGCAGCTTCTCTGCACATCTGCAGTGAGCACCAAGCCCAGGAGATGGTGGCCCATCTCCAGCTTGGGACATCCTGGATGTCCCTGAGGTAAATGTGGTGGCTGCCAAAGTCAACTGGACAGGAACATCTTGGGAGATATGATGTCAACAGAAGGTTTGCTCTTGTTAGGATGAGAAGAATAGTTTCAAATTGAATCAGGGGAGGTTCAGGTTGGGTATTGGGGAAGATTCTTCATGGAAACCCAGGGCAGTGGTGGAGTCCCCATCCCTGGAGGGATTTAAAAGCCATGTGCATGTGGCACTTGGGGACATGGGTTAAAGGTGGTCTGAGCAGCTGCACTCAGTCATCTTACTGGCCTTTTCCAAGCTAAAGCTTTCCATGATTCCATGATTCCACAGTGGTTTCTCTTCACTGCAGCATTTCCCAGGTCCCCAGTGATCCTTGGGAAGGTCCCCAGTGCTGCAGCAGAACGATTTCAGTGCAGCTGCTCCATTCTGCCAGCCGCAATAAATTCCTTCGCTGGCGCTGCTCGTCTGAATCGAATATAGTTTATTTCATTTTAAGAAGTCCTTTTTCTTTTTTTTCTTTTTTTTTTTTTCATTTCAGGAAAATGAATGTTAGAGCCAGATAAGAAACTATAGTCTGCTTTCAAGAAGGTTACAAGAAAACTGCATCTTGCATTACTAATCCTTTATCTTTCATGTTAACAAAAAGATTACTGACATATTTTTGAATGAAAGAAAATAAAATAGCAAACGCATCTAAAGAACTGTGTAACTTTCATGCAACACACAAATCGGTTGTTAAACGGGGCAAAAAAAAGGAGGAGAATGAAGGAAAATTCATAATACATTTCCCTTTGTAAAGTGAGCAAATCAACTTTCTATAATAAGAGAAAACTAGTGGAGGACTAGAAGATGCTCCTTTCATGAGCAGAAAACCATGCTATTTTTGCCAGAGGCTGGATTCAGGCAGCAGAGGAGGAAATCTCCCTTGCCCAGGTTTTCCAGGGAGGGGATCAGGAGATGCCAGCCCTGGCACAGCCATCCTGCAGCATCCCACGGCTCCTTCCAGCAGCTCTGGCTCCAAAGAGCTGTGGATCTGCCCAAAGTCAGAGAGAAGGGGAGCATGTCCCACCACAGGGACATGTCCAGGACAGACGGCCATCAAAGTGAGCCTGGGTGGTGGCAGGTGGAGCTGGCAGCAGCCCGGCCTAGTGGAATGAGATGAGCTTTAAGGTCCCTTCCAGCCCAAACCATTCTGGGATCTCTGTCCCCCCCACACCAAATCCACCCGGGAGGAGCTCTCTGGTTCTTCTGTCCCAAACACCCCCAGAAAAACTAGCCCTGATCCTCAGCCCTGCTTCTCCAGAAGAAAACATCCCCCTGCCTTGGCACAGAGTGGTTCATTAGGAAACCCATAATTGAATTCCCTGACCATTCAGTTCTAAAACCCCTTTGATCGAGAATTAGTTAATTACATTGGGCCCGGTCTATTCCTTGTCACAAATTTCGCCCATGTCCCCCAGATATGCGGCGGCAGGATCCGCTCCGCATTGTGTCCTTTGAAATGCATTTAGGAGCCTTTGAAGCTCTCCCCCCTTAATGACGCATTGTTCGTTAATAAGTTGCCTGTAACGTTTCCCCATTAGGAAATAACTGTCTGCGGCTCACTTGGGCTTCAATGAGGAATAATAATCCAAATGTAATTGATAATGTTGGAGAATAAATGGGGAGAGGCGCTACCTGGGGAACGGGGCGCAGGGGAGAGCGGGGTCCCCGCCGCCTCCCCGCCACCGCCCGACCTTGGGCGCTCTCGCCCCGCCGCAAAATCCGTTTGACTTTGAGACAGGGGCTCGATCGGGACTCACGGAGCCTGATAAGAGCCGGGGAGATCACAGGTGGGGAGTGTGGGCAGCCGGCCCTGCCCCCAGCACGCTGGCTCTCTGGGAAGGTGAGAGGAGATAAGGAGCATCTGGAAGCGTGGCAGGAGAGGAGGCAGATGGGGAGATAACGCCGAGATGGGCAGATCGCGCCGCGCTCGCCTCGCCAAGGACGGCTTTAATGAGGAGGATGGGGGGCTCCGCAGAGGAAGGTGGGGACGACCCTTCCTTCTTCTCCTCTAAGACTAAAGCCCAGTGATGTTCTCTCCAAGCAGCAGCAGCTCAACAAAAAGCTTACGCCAGATTCCCAAAAAAACATCCTTTTCTCCTAAGGTCGCACCCCGCAGCAGCAGCACGGTGGTGGGCTCTTCCCAAATAACCCCCCCAGCTGCTTCCTGGGGTGTCCGGACCTCCTGGGCATCCTGGATCGTGCCTGTTCCCGGCCACCTGCAGCTCCCAGCCACGGGAATTTCAGCCTTTCTTTTGAAATAATTGCTGTTTTCCCCAAAAAATGACAAGGTCTCAGGCGGGAATCTACCAGGAGAGACTTCCCCGCCGTGTCTCTGCAGATGCCCTGTCCTGGCTGTGAGGGCAGCTGTAGGATCACGCTCTTGCCGTGGAAAGCTTTCCTTGTTAAACGTCCCTGTGTGATTCCAAAGAGTTTGGAGGAAAAAAAAGCTTTAAAACCATAGGGAGGTGACCTGGATATGTGGGAAATGCAGCTGGGAATACCTGCCTAGCCAGGCTGGAGTCTGCAGGGAGCAGTAACAGAGAGCAGGAGAGGAGGCTCCTGCCCAGGCTCTGTCCCAGCGGGTCCAGCAGCAGGAAGGTGGCAGAGGATGCTGTTCCCAACTCTTCCCTGCTGTTTCCCCCCACAGCCTGCCGTGGTTTTCCCTCTGCAGGGACGAAGGGAGCCCGTGGGCAGTGCCAGCCCCAGCCTGGGGCACATCCCTCCTGCCAGAACCAAAAGAAGGCTCCAGACACGTGTGGAATTTGATTTCCAGGAGATCCAGAAACTGAGCTGGGCTCAGTCATACAATTATCCAGGTGGAATATAATTCGGGGCTGGGAATTCTCTGAGCCTTTCCTCCCAGCATCATCCACTGGATGTGATCACCCATGCAGTGCTTTCCAGAAAAACTAACCTAAAATCCAGAAGGTTTAAACAAAAGGGTAAAATATTTCTCTTTCCTTCTCCATCCAACCCCACAGAGATAGATTTAGGAATTAGGAAAGCATCGGTTTGCTTTAACTCCTACCAAAAATAACCTTGAATTGCTCTGTTTTGAGCAATCCCTCTGCCTGCACATCCTCCTGCACATCCCTCTGCTTCCAGGTCGCTCTGCCTTGGAATCTGCTCCTGTCGCACATCCCTCGCGAGGTCTCGTCTCTTACATTTGCTTCTATTGCCCTCTGCTGGGCTCTGGCAAAGAGAAGGATGGCACCCTGCGAAGTGCCCTCCCCCCCTCTCTCCTCTCCTTTCCTGTGCAATTCTAGGGGATCTCAGAGCCCCATTTGGGGTGCCGGCATCCCTCAAGCCCGTACACACATCCTGGAGAGGCAGCTCCTTCCCATGGCACCACTCCCACACTCATGGACACCTCTGGGATACAGGACGTGTGTGACAGTGGCCAGACAGTGATGGAGTCTCCAGAATATCTGTGTGAGAGTTACAAACCAGCTCCAAAGCTCCTCGCCCAGATTTGGGCCACGCTTTCCCCACAGGCTCAGAAGGAGCATCCTGAAACCATAGCTGAGCCAGGACCAGCAGGGGACACACAGAGTGGGCCACAAATTAAACAGAGGGAAATACAACACCTGGAAAGTGTTTTTGCCAAAACCAAAGTGGGGGCTGCAGTCACTGAGAGGGCCTTCAGACTGCCCAGGCAGGGGTTGAGGTGGAGGCTGAATCTCTAATTCAGGACTTGGGGTGCAGTGAGCAGACAGAGGGAAATGCAGGATCTGAAGTAGCAGGGCTTCAAGGGAACCAGATGGCAATGAAGTGCTGCCCTGAGTCACAGAATCATGGAAACAAAGAATCACAGAATCATAGATTATAGAATTGTGGAATCGTAGAATCATGGAACTGTGAAATCACAAATTTATAGAATTGTTTAGGTGGGAAAAGTCTCCTAAAATCACCAATTGTTCCCCCAGCGCTGCCAAGCCCACCTCTAAACTGATAATCAAGACCTAAAATCAAGAATGATTAAACAAAAGGATTTAATATCTCCTCTCCTTTCTCCATCCAACCCCAACACCATTAATTTTGGAGTTTTGAAAACATTGTTTTTTTTAACTCCTAGCAAAGTGGCCTTGAATTGCTCTGGTTTGCCACATCTTCGTCCCCAAGTGCCACATCCACACACCTTTGGAGGGACAGTGGCTCTCATTCAGGAGTGATGTTTGCTGGCAGAACAAATGTGCATCAAGGTGCTGAAACCCCGAGACCAAGGAGCATCAGCACTGCCAAGGGAAGACCCACAAAGCCCTGAGAACCTCGGGAAAAGGAGGGAGAATGGGAGCCTGGGCTGGTTGTGGTGGCTGTGTCCCACAATTAGGGCCATTTCTGTCCTCTAGCAAAATAATGTCCCCCTCAATTTTTTAGCAGCTTTTGCATTTCATCAGGCTGAACCTAAGGTGGAAAAGGGAAGAAACTGGAAACTGCTGGCCTTGGAGAAGTGGGGATATTTCAGCAGCAGAGGTGCTGCAGGGGCAGATTGAGGCTCCCCTGGCTGCCTCCAGAGCTGGAGGGAAGGGATGGACCAGCAAGGATGGGTCAAGGAGCAGAAAGGACTAGGATGTCCTTGGAGCCACTGGGGATCAGCTCTGAGGGGGGTGTTCTTTCCTCCTTCAGCACACTGCCACCTCCCACCATCACCCCATCCCATCCAGACCTGTTTTCCCCAGCAGCTGGAAAAAAATTTTGGAGGAGTTTAGCACATGAAGGAAAAGAGGAAAAAATTACAGCAGGGCCTTGGGCACCAAGGGGATGGAAATGAAGGTGACTTCAAAATTTCCAAACCAGCCAGTGCTCCTCAGTCATGGCCGGTGCCAGGCAGGCTGAGGAGGGGGGACAGACAGGCAGACAGACAGAGAGACACCTGCCTGGAGGTCTCTGCTTCCAGAAGTCCTCACATACCCACCGGATTACAGATGATGGAGGAGAATAATGCCTTATACCAATTAATTCCCAAAGTGTAATTAACATCTGGGCCTGCTCCTTGTGATCCCCAACTGCTAATGAAGCATGGCACCGCTTTAATTCCTGCTACACCACACCATCTTCTCATTAAATCCAGGAGCAGGTTCCATCACATTTCCCTTAGAGGGAAAAAGGGAAAGAGAGAGAAACGGAGCAGGATTTGTCTCAATGAAATATGATAGATTAGAGTTTGCTGGATAAAGAAAGTAGGGATGGGGGGAGGGCATGGAATGGGGAATTTCGTAGGTGTGTGCACACGGGCATCTGGATATTCTCTCTCCCCATGACCTCCTTACACCCCATCCATCAGCCTGGGGTTGGCTTATTCCAAGCAGCAGAGCCTTTGCTCGTGTCTAACAGGCCCACCGGACACAATCTGCATGCCAATTACTGGAGCAGACCCCCTGATACTGGGAAATGGAAATTAGCTGTCAAGGAAAAACCGGCATCAGCACGGCTGGGCTTGGATTGCTGCGCTCCCCGCTCATCTCCACAGGCGCCCTGCTCTGTGTGCTGCCGTGTGGCAAGGGAAAAATGGAAAAAGTTGTCTGGAATAACAATAAAATAAAAAACTAATGATATAAAAACCAACCAAATAGCAGTTTATTGTTATTTGTGTTGGTTGCAAACGTTGAGGATGCAACGTTCACCCAAGGGCAAGAGCCTGGAGGACAAGGAGAAGGGGGGAAGACTTGGGATAATTGGGTTTTAAAAGTGGAGAGATCAGCAGGACAAGGGAAGGACATGGGAAAATGTCACCTTAAGGGCAAAGCAGATCCAGGTCTGGCTCCTCCAATGCTCCAGGGTGGATGCATACCAGCAGCCACAGAGCTGGAGCATCCCAAACCCATCCAGTGCAGGGCATGTGGGATGGGGACAGGGGGACAGTCCCCAAAATCAGGGTGGGAGATGGCTGGAAATGCGCTGGGTGGAGCTTGCCTACCCACAGCAGATTTTCCATCCACAACAGGGACAGCAACAGAGTCACTGTCAAAAAAAAAAACAGGAACCAGGCTGTGCTCAAAGCTTGGAGAGCTTTGCCAGGAGCCAGGGGGAAAAGGGGAGCTGGAGCTGAGGGCTGGTTGGTGCTGGAGAAATATTATGGGGGAAAATACAGTGAAACCCAACCATGCTGCTGGATCATCAGCATCCTGCTGATCCGTGATGGAGAGGAGTGGAGGAGGGATGGGAGTGGGTGAAGATGCATCAACCTTTGCAGGGAAAGGATGGAATGGGACAGGGCACTAAAGGAGAGGGGTGACAGCAGGGAGAGGAGGAAGAGGAAGAAGGAAAAGGTGAGTCTTCAGCTCGTCTTTGTGCTGAGGGAAGTCCAGGGGGCTGGAGCTGCCCCTCTTGGCAGCTCCTTCCCATTCCCCACCGGCAGCAGCTTTCCGGGAGGCGGCAGCCCCGTGGTTTGACGAGCATCACTTACCCTGGCTCCCTGCTCCGTAATAACCTCATACATCAACGGGGAGGCTGCAGAGCATGGCCGGGAGGGCTCTGCTTCCACCTGCAGCGTCACTGTCCCAAAGCCCCTCGGCTCCGTGTACAAACCGGCTGCAGGTCCCAGGGGTCCCAGGGGAAGAGCGCCCAGCCATCAGTTATCCCTGCCCGGGAGGATGTGCCTGGGACCTGCCCCTCCTCTGGCAGCACCGGGCAAAATGGGATGTTCGTGGTGGCAAACTGGGCTAACTGGGAGCCCTCTCTGCTCCCTGCACATCTCAGGTGTGCAGGAAGCTTTTCCTGCCCTTCAGGATCACTCAGCAGCCACCTCCCAGAGGCACTCACTGCCTCTATCCCACATCCAGCCTGCTCTCCTGCTTCCAGCTCCCCGGCTCAGTTTAAGCACCTGAATCCCTCGGCTCACACCTCCAGGGGACATCCTGTACCTGACACACTGGGCTGCCAGGGTCCCCAGCATTCGGGATGGCTTTGTCCTATAAGAACAGTGGGACAGAGGGCAGGGGATGGGGAAGGGGGGTGACAACGAGCCAGGGGATGTTTTGCTCAGAGAAGGCTCCGCTCCAGCCCAGCCCCCCCGAGACAGGACACCTTAGCACGCAAATCGCGGGAATAATCAGGACGAGGCGGAGCTGAGCGACTCAGTTGCTTTATTGGGGGGGTTGCGGCAGCCCGCTCACGGGGCTGCCTCACTCGGAGATGCTGCGGAAGGACTGGACGGCGGGGCTGGCCGCTCCCCACTCCACGGGCTTGCGGTACTCCCCCTTGGGCAGCACGTACTGCCGGCCCCGGTAGTTGGGATGCTCGTAGAACACCCAGACGCCCTCCAGCACCCTGCAGGCGTGCACCTCACGCATGTGCCACTCCTCCATGATGGAGGGGCAGTCTTCGGTGGCTTCGAACATCTGCCCGCCGAAATCTCCCTTCTCGAACACCTGGATGTGGCCTCGGCCTCCACTTGGCTAGAAAAATTAAAAGGCATAGAGTCATGGAATGGTTTGGGTTGGAATGGATTTAAAGCTCATCCAGCTCTACCTCCCACTATCCCAGGCTCCTCCAAGCCCTATCCAACCCAGCTGTGGACACTTCCAGGGATGGGGCAGCCATAGCTTCCAGAGAAGGTGACTTCACTGGCAACCAGAGCATCGGATGGAGCATGACATGTCCCAGCCCTGATTTAGGAGCAGAGCTAGGGCACAGCCAGACTCAAATCAGGTACCAACCCCGCCCAGCACATCACGACAGGGCTGAAATCTCACGTCAGCCTCCAAAAGCACAGGGAGAAGCAGCTGGGGTAAATTTTAACAGAGCATCACGTGCAGAGCAGCTCCAGCTCACACCCCACCGTGGGGAGGAAGGCAGGGATAAGGATGGGTCAGCAGTGCCGGTCTCGCTATCCCGAAAGCCTTGAACCAACCCCTCAGTGCTCCATGTGAGCATCAGAGAGCCGGACCCTCTCCAGTCCCCTCTCCTCCGGGCCGAGAGGACTTTAATGAGCTGCTGACCCCGGCGGGGCCGTGCTGCTGCGGGGGCAGCGCTGCTTCCCACCGGGACTGGGAGCGCTCCTTGCCCCAAGGCACGGGATCTGCAGTGCCTGCACATCGCTTCCCTCCTTGCCAGCCCCAGCCCAGCTCTGCAGGGTCCCCCCAGCCCAGGTGGCAAAGCCAGGTACCAGGTGGGTGTGCAGGATAAGGCTCCCATATTTGGTCCTGGTGGAAGAAGCTGTGCTGCTCTTACATCTCGCTTCGTGTCTTAAGCCAGATCAGTGATCTGAACGGGCTGGAAACTCTCTCTGCCCTATGAAAAGGGATTTAGACCCAGCTCTAACAGGCTCAGAGGGACGTTAGACTCCCAGGCAGAAAAGCAAAACCCGTTCTCAATTGTGAGATCTGCTCCATGCAGTGGGAATTCATGGCCGTGCTCCAAGTCCCATGGATCACCAGTGTCTGCCCCACTACTGGCAAAACCTCAGCAGCAGCAGCACCAATCCACACTTCATCCACAATCCCAGTTTTAAAGGATGCTCCTCCCCATAGGCTTCTCAAAAGGATCATTCCCTCTATTCCCTTCTCCCCATCATCAGTTAGGAGGGGATGAGCACACCTTCTGTGGTCTGCTAATACCAGGAGGCACCAGGCAGCTCCAAGCATGGCCAAGGAGGGCTCCAGGCATCCCTCCCTTTCTGGGTACTCCAGGGCTGCTGCTGGGCTTGATCTTTCCGTGCCCAGAGGGGTTTGGTGACACAGATTCAGTTACCTGTATCAGAAGAGTCCTGGCTTGCTAGAGAGGAAACTGCCCCTCATTCCAAATGTTCCTACAAAACCTATATTCCACTGTTACAAGCAGGGAAAGAGTGAGGGGAAAACTTTGGAGCAACCTGCCTGGGCACTAAAATCCCTATAGGAACATGCTGATGAAACTACACTGCTGTTCCTATGGAAACTCACCCACACTCCAAGGGATCTGCCTTTTCCCACTGCAATCCAGAGTGGGAGAGATTCACCTTGTCCCCACACCAAACACCTTGCTGCTCCCAGAACAAACCCCCTGCAGCCCCCACCTCTGTGGCTCCCCAGGAAGATGGGCACCACGTTCCCCCCTTCCAGGCTGGGTATAAATGACAGCATCCCCTGGCAAGGGGTGACACCTACGATCTGGATGTACTTGCAGGAGCCCAGGCGGTCGTTGAGGCCCATCCAGTGGTGATAGTCGGGATATTCCCCGTGGGTCAGCACATACATGTTCCCAGCATAGTTGGGTCTCTCGTAGGCCACCCAGGTGCCTCCATCCACACGGATGGAGTTGCAGCGGCTCAGGTAGGTGTGGAAATCGGGGCAGTCGCTGTCACACTCGTAGTAACGGCCCAGGAAGTTCTTGTCTTCATAGAAGGTGACCTGAAATGAGCAGAGGGGCAAAAATGGGGAGGTTCCTCATCCAGCACATCTCCATATTCCAGCCACATCACGGCAGGAAATATCTGGAAGCAGAGCCCTTGAGATATCAGGAGTCATCAAGCCCAGCCATGGAACGGGATGAACTGCAGTCATCAGAATAATTCACCTGTGGCCCCAGTGCCTCCAGCTGCCACCAGTGTTCTGCCCTTCCCAGAACTTTGTTCTGTCCCACTCCAGCCTAACACTCCCATGGAGAAGTCCCTGTCCTTTTTCCAGCAAAACACTCTCAAAACAATTCCCTCCCACTTTCTCTAGATCAGGAGTTACTGAATTATGGCCGGAGAGTGTGAGAAGTCAATGGAATGTACAAAGCATGTTTCTGGGGACATGGGTGGGTCTGGCAGCACTGGGTTAGCAGTTGGACTTGATGCCTTTAGAGGGCTTTTCCAGCCTTAACTATTCCATTATTTCCTTTATATTGACTCACCAAGTGTTTGCAGCAAGATCCTTACTGATAAGGAGTGAAGTCTCTTTCCTCTCAGAACCCGTCTTCCAGCCCATCCTTGTTCCCACTTAACAACCCAAAACTTCCTTTCTCAAAACTCACTGCCCAAAGCTGGACATGCCACAAGCTTTGCCCATGCCGGGAGAAACTAAGGGAGCATTCCAGGTGCATGGTGGGGAGCAGTTTTATGGATATCTGAGGATTGTATTTCCAGTTGGCTTGTTCTGCTTTGGTTGCTGCAAGTCCATGAAACCTCTGACAAATTCACAATCCATCCCCACATTTCTTTCCCAAGAGCTGCTCTATAGCCAAAGCACTTTATCCTTCAGCACTTTATCCTTGATCACAACCTGGCTTGAAATGGTCTTGGGAGCTGATGAGTGAATCCCATTCCTTCCACCAGAGGCATCACCCACCCAGCCAGCCCTGGAGAGGAGCTTTCTTCAAAAATCCCTTTGTGGAAATATTGCCAAGCCCTAGACCAGACCAGTCCTTTCTCCAGCTCCATTTTAGATCCTCCCACGTGACAATTACTCATCCAACGTTACTCTTCTCCAAGAGGATTCCCAAACCATCATGTCTATCTTGACCACATCCCTTGCTTGCTCATGACACCACATGGTCTAGAGAGAATCTGGCCACACCCAACATGCAGTGTTCCACAATCCATTTTTCCCTTTTTTTTTTTTTCATAGTTTGACTATTAAGATACACTCCCCCACCTGCTGTACAGTGCTTTGGCTACTGGTATCAATGTAACCTCCCTGCTCTAAAAAAAATAATTCATTGTCAGTATTTCAACCCAAATCCAGGACAACTCACTCACTTTTTATTTTTAATCATTTGGTTTTTGCTAAAAATTAAATTAGCTGGAGTTTTCCTGGAGCTGGTTGCTCAGTGTGTCCCACCAGCCTGACCAAGGGATCTGGGGAGTCAGACTGATAATGCCAGAGGATTCATGCTTTTGATTTTGTGGCCTGTTACTTGACATTTATTAGGAAAACGTTATTTTCCTCTTAATATCAAGGACTGATCTGCCATCACAAAAGCAGTTAGTGCACACAAAACAACATGTCCCATAACATCCTGAGCAAGTTCTTCCCACCTTCGGTGGAGAGCTGGGAATCACTCTGACCTTTCCAGCAGTGAATAAAGGCTGTGAAAGGAGAGCACTGAAATGCCTAGTTCCTGTTTTCCCACTCTTGGCCAGTTAACCATGCTGGCTGAGTCTTCCTGGCCACAACCTGCTGCCTTTTACAAATCCTGCTTCTGGATCATTGTCCTTAAAAAAGTACCACCCAAAAAATCTGCCAGCATAACCCAAAGGTAACACTGAAAGTTCTGCTTGCTGGGTTTGGCAGTCATGTATCACCAGCCACCCTCTTCTTGAAGCCAGTGGTCAAAGAAGCCACAGCATCCCTGGAAAAGCCTCTGCAGGGATTCATTTATTCCCAGTTCAGCATTATCCTCTGCTGGGATGGCTGATCCTTCTCTCCAACATCTGTCCCCAAGCTCTGATCCTGTCCCACTGCTGTCCATGCAGTGAGTGTCCAACACAGTTGATGATGAACTCTGCCCAGTGTGGATTTGCTTTCTGGGCAGAGGGAACTTGGAAGAGCTCAGGGCCAGGTTGGATGGGGCTTGGAGCAACCTGAGATAGTGGAAGGGGCTGGAACTGGATGGGCTTTAAGGTCATTTCCAACCCAAACCACTCTGGGATTCAGTGATGTTCCTTCCACACCCAGCCTAACAAAACCAAAATGGAGCAAAGCTTCCTGCTGTTTCCAGAGGGGCATTTTCCCTGTATTTGTAAAACCACAAAGCCAAAGAAATCCAAAGGCACGTTAAGGATGTGGCTGTTCCTACAGAACTATGTCCAACCAAAGTCCTGCTCCTCGGTTTAATCTCAGAATTTAAGGGATCCTGCCCACCCGTTCTCTGGCACAGCCCTTCAGACACACCCTCAGCTCGTTTCAGACCTTCACTCCCCAGCTTTCCTGCATGGATTCAGGCACCAACAGAGCAGGCTGATGTTTTCACCCATTCAATAATTACAGGTGAATTACAGATTCCAATTCCACATTTGCAGCTTTGTTTCTGTCCCTTCTCACTCACAGGGAAATCACATTCCTTCAGCCAAACCCTCCAGGAGCTCTGCTCCCAGCACTCCCCTGTTAACCTCTCCCTGCCCAAACCTTGCCTTTTGGGGGTTACCACGCACATACCACGTTTGCCAGAGCAGATCTTCCCTGCAGGAATATAAAACTCTCTTCAATCACCTCACCTGAGTTATCACATATTTCTTTTCAGTAGTAGCTTAGCTAGAAGAAAACTCATAATAAACATCCAGAAGTGGCTCCTTTGTCACCAGTGATCCCTTTCCAGGGCAGATCACTCACCGGGGCTGTGAGAAATTGTGTTTAGTTCCCTACATTGTCCTTTTCTTCTCCCTGGAATGTGCTAAATGAGAGCACAGCACAGAGAAATAGGAGATAAGTCCTCCTGGCCATCTTGCTGCCCCTCAGCAGCACATATTCCATGAATTCCCCATGTCCCCTCTGAGGGGACACAGCTTCTGGCAGGGGAAAGGCAGAATGTTCTCAAGGCTTTCCAAGCTGACAGGATGGAGCAGTTGCAATTCCCCAGCACCTTTTTGAAGCTCAGATATAGAAAGTTTGCACCCCGGGGTCTGAGAGCCACCAGCACACCCTCCTCAGCTTCCCAGGGCAGCAGCCCAACCCCTGAGAGCCACAGAGGTGAAGGACACAGAAAAGCCATGGCATTGCCCAGTGCCTCCAAACCCCCTTGGGTCTCACAGCCTCAAAGGAATCCAGCCCAAAAGCCAAACTCAGAAGCTCTTCCCACAGCTTCCTAACAGTGTTTGACATTCCATAGGGCACACTGGCCCAAGTCCTTTCCTTTCCTTTCCTTTCCTTTCCTTTCCTTTCCTTTCCTTTCCTTTCCTTTCCTTTCCTTTCCTTTCCTTTCCTTTCCTTTCCTTTCCTTTCCTTTCCTTTCCTTTCCTTTCCTTTCCTTTCCTTTCCTTTCCTTTCCTTTCCTTTCCCTTTCCCTTTCCCTTTCCCAGCTGCTTCTCCTTGCCCAGTCCCAGACCCAGTACCAGTTCTGTGGGATCAGCCAGCTCAGCTCTGCTAAACCCAAGCCTGAGGAGCAGGATCCCCACCCGAGATGTCACTCCAGCTCAAGCTGGGCTTCCCAACCTACCTCCTTCTCCAATTTCAGTTCATCCCTGCCGACTGCACCGAATCCCAAGGCAGTGAGCATCCCTCAGAGAACACTATTCCCTTCAGTGCCATGGCCATCATCCAGGACTCCTTCTGTCTCAGCACACCCTCTGCTCCAGCATGGAAAGGGATGTGGCAGCTCTGCTGGTGCTGGGAGTCAGGCTCTCCCAAGGCTCCAAGGGAGCCTTCCATGAGACTCCTGATTCCCACTGGCACAGCCCCCTCCAGCCCTGATTCACAAGGCATCAGATCCTGCTTTAGATTTAGAACCACTTCAAAATGCCTCCTCACCAGTCACTGCACTTGACTCCATCCTCTGGCAGAGCCACACCTAGAGGAACCAGCCAAAATCTGGGAAAATACTTGAGAGGGCTCAGCTCCAGCTTCCCTCCACGTGAGGAGGGATTTCAAGCATCTCCCCCTGCCCACACCCTGACAGAGGGGGAAACTGTCAGCAAAACAAAGAAAACAAAGTTTCCCCACAATTCATCCCTGTGAAATTCTGCACTTTTAGCCAAAATCAAGAATACACTGCAAATAAACTTACCTTGGTTCCAGCTCTGGACATTTTCCGTTCCAGCCAAGCTCCCCTGTGCCGGAGGAATGTCAGCAGCTGTTACAAACAGCCAGGATCCGAGGTGCCCTTTTTATAATGGGCTTGTTTTAAACCAGACAGCCGCTTTGTCATGAGAATGGGATCCAAAAATTGAGTCAGTGATTCTGAGGCTATAGCCGATTTCCAGAAAAGCAAACAGGATTATGGAATAAAGGAAGGCTTCACCATCCTCCCTTTGTTACCATTTGCTGAGTCAGAACACCAAAACTCTGCCAAATGCACTCAAAACACGCAGCCCCCTGCCAAGTCCAGGAGGATGGGTGGTAGTTTGGCTGCTCCCTCCCTCCCAAGCTTGTTAAACAAGAAGGAATCCTCGTTGGCTCTTAGAGACCCACTCCATTTGTAAGGAGGGCACATGATATTCATCAGGACATGTCCCAGTGCAGTGAAGGATGCAGTTAAGGAATGATAAACAAGTGCTCAGAGCAGACATCAGAGGCTTGCAAACATCAGCTCTGCATCGAAAGCTCTCAATGGAAACGTCTGTGCAGCAAAGAGGCTGCAGGTTTTCCTGGGACACCCTCAGCTGGAGCCACACTGCTCCAAACACCTCCTAACATAGAGGGAAAGAAGAGTGTGTGGCCACCTCTCCACAAAGTGAGTGATTTCACACATCAAACGATGCTCAGATTTCTGTTTGTCTCTTCAAGTGTCACAAATTCAACTCCCAGCTCCCAGCTCTCAGCACCTGAGGTCGGAGCAGAGGATTTTCCCTTCGGCCACACTCTGGCCCTGGGAG
Source organism: Sturnus vulgaris (assembly GCF_052056855.1). Taxonomy (NCBI): domain Eukaryota; kingdom Metazoa; phylum Chordata; class Aves; order Passeriformes; family Sturnidae; genus Sturnus; species Sturnus vulgaris. Next base: position 4,835,556 of record NC_142252.1, on the reverse strand, counting down.
CAGGGAGGCCAAGGATCACTGGCTTCCACAGCCACCCCCCCGCCAGTGCATTATGAAAAACCACCTCTGCAGCTATTCAGTGCCCCAGCCCAAAGGCTTAGTGAGACAAAGGGACACGAATTTGGCACAGCAGCGCCCGAAATACGCAGCCCTTCTTTCAAATCTGTCAGGACAAGCACTCTCGCAACAGCAGCTCTGTAAATGCAGGCAGATGGGAGAGCCCGGGGCACACACACTCAGCAGCTGCTCCTCTTCCCATTTTAGGAGCCTTGAATCACCCAGAGCTGCTGCTCTCACTGAGGCCACTTGGATTGATTTAGTTTTTAATTCCTGAAGATCAGAGTCCAAGCACAAGCTGGGTTCTGTCAGCAGGTTCACAGCTCAAAGCTGTGGTCACTTCTCAACCTTTGGAGGTTGGTTAAATACAACAAAGTCATCTTATATAAATAGAAAAAAATATAATAAACTCACCTCACCTGCCTGCCCAGGAGCCAAGGGAGACCTTCAGAGGAATTTTTAGGCTGTGCAGCCTCCAGAGAACAGTGCCTTCCCCTGACTCTCAGCTTGGATAGCTCTTCCCCAGGCACCACCAGCTGCTGCCTCCACTCATCCATGCAATGCCTTTGCCTATTTTCCAAGCTTATTTAGGTGCTCAGCTATGAGCACATCTCCCCAAAACACATCCCACCAGCACATGAGAATGGTGCTTATTCAAGCTGATAATCTTTATGAAAATTATGAGAGATAGGAATAGGGCTTGTATCAAATCCTCGTGCCAGGGCAGCCTTCAAACCTTTAGCTCCATGGCTGAAGTTTACACGAGTTTTACTTTCAGCCTGGCAGGACTTACATTTGCCCCATTTTCCCCATAAATTAGCAGTTTCTCTCCCTGACAGCTTCACATTTCATTAAGATAAAAGATGCAGTGTCTCTCCAAGACCAACTGTACAGGTAAAACCCCTTCCCCAAGACATGTGCCAGGCTTATCCAACAAATCTGGTTTATTGACATTTGTCAAAACGATGCAACCATATACAAAAATTAATCTTCAAAAAGTGCCATCTTCATATAAAAAAAAAACTGTTGGATTTCATTCATAAAAAATATTAACATTTCTTTTTCACATTTATAAAAACAGCACCACTGGTTTGTACCATGAGGATGCAGGTGATGCCCAGGGCCTGCATCCAGCTTTGTCTCAGGAAACCTGGTGTGCTGGACACTAACTGTGGTGACAGCTCTGCAACAAGGCACACTTCATCTTCCCCCAGTGCCAGGCACCTCTCAGACACCAACAGGATGGCTGCAGCACATTCCTGGGAAGGCAGCAGTGCTCAGGAATCCCACAGGAGCTGGGCAGTCCAATCCACACCAGGGCTGGGTGTCAGATCCAGTGGGTGCAGGTGGGATGGCCACAAAGTCTTCATGAGAACTGGGCTGAGTGGATCACTGCCTGTTCTCAGAGCTCTGGAACAAAATAAAAGGAGATAATTTTATTTCTAATACCAGCAAAGAAAAAGGAGTTCAAAGGCTAAATCAAAAATAAAACCATTTTCTAATGGTTTGAAACATGCCATGGCAGAAGAGCACACTAAGTGTAGGTCTCCAGCTCCTGAACCCCTTCTGCTTGGGAAGACTGGGAATTATCCAAAGTCTCATTGTAAGAATTACCCCAAGTTTCATTGAAACAACAACCCAAAGTCTCACTCAACTCTCTTTAGCAAAAAGTGAGAAGGGTAGACATCAATACAGTTTCTTTGAAAGAGCAGCTATTCCAGTCAGTTTTATTTCACATTATGTGCAACATGCTCATCTGCCTTACAGATGCCTCCAACAAATCAAACTTGACAACAAGGCAGTGCTGAGGACACAGATTTCAGCTGAAAATGGGTTTTGACAGGACAGTAAGACCAAAACCCAAGAGCCAGGCTCTTGAGAGAGCGTTCACTCAACAGACTCCTGCTTTTCCTACCTCTGCCTTGGCTGTGCACACAAACATGGGACAATTCTTGGGGGCAGAGAAGCAAGAGAAGGAGGCCTTTTACTCACCTCCTTTTCCTTCAGCTGCCCAGGAATGTTGTCCTGCCCAGGAATGTTATCCTGCTGCCTGCTTGGAGCCCGTGGCAGGAGGGACCAGGCTGTCCAGCTGCTGCCGGTTCCCTGTCTGAACCAGCCACTCATAGAATTTGTTTTCTACCACTGTCTGGAACTGTTTCCTCTGATCCCTGAAACAGAAACATCAGCAGGGAAATATGGAAAAAAATCACGTGTTTTTTTTTTTTTTACAGTATTATACTTCTACCATGTCTTCACTATCCAAACAAGCCTCCAGATGTATCAGGAAGAGCCAGGCTTGGATCCTGAACCTTGGAGAGACAACCAGAAAAGGCTTTTACCAAGTGAATGTGATAATATTGAACCCCAAAGGCAGAACCTGGAGGAGTTGGAGAAGTCACACAAAATTCCCAATCCCACCACCATAACCACCCTGCTCCAGGGCTGCCTTCACTTTCCCCTCAGGGAAAGCTGAAAAACTCTCTGAAAAGGGAGAAAATTAAGATTAGCAAGCAGTGCTTAAGCACTAAGGACACAAAATTCTGTTCTGACAGCACCGGAGAGGGTGGAGATCAGGGAAAAATTCACCTATAAGCACACCTCACATAATTTCTGTTGCTCATTATGAACTTTTGAGGTGTTTCTGGCAAGCCCAGCAGTAACAGGGAGGGCCACTGAGCTCAGGCTAACTGGCACTGGTCAGATGCCCAAAAGCATTTCCAGAACAGCATCCCAGCCCTCTGGAATCAGCTCATATCTGGAATTTCTTAAGCCAAAGGTGGCACAGGTGTTGAGTAGCTCCTGATGGACTATTTCAAGGAGTTTACACAATTCATTTCTGAACACCAATGACACATGAACATTTTTCAATATTCTGGAGATTTTATGTGGGTTTGCTTTGAACCCTTTCCTAATTTGATGTGCTGACCCCATTCTGTACTGGGAAAAGCAGGAAACCAGGTCCAGAGGAGAGCACAAAGGTAATCAGAGGGATGGAGCACCCCTGCTCTAAGGAAAGGCTGGGAGATTTGGAATTGTTCAGCCTAGAGAAGAGAAGCTTCGGGGTGAAATCATTGTGGCCTTCCAGTGCCTAAAGGAGCTACAAGAAACACAGAAAGAGACAATTTCCAAGAGCTTGAAGTGACAGCACAAGGGGGAATGGCTTCCCACTGCCAGAGAGCAGGGTCGGGTGGGATACTGGGAAGGAATTCTTCCCTGTGAGGGTGGGAAGCCCTGGCACAGGGTGCCCAGAGGAGCTGTGGCTGCCCCATCCTTGAAAGTGTTCAAGGCCAGGTTGGACAGGGCTTGGGATAGAGGAAGGTGTCCCTGCCCATGGCAGGGGGTGGAATCAGGTTAGGTTTTTAAGGTCCCTTCCAGTTCAGGCCATTCTATTCAGTTTCGTCCCACTCACCCTCAGACAGGCTCCATCCTTTTTCCAAGTTAAGGCTGCTGGCTGTATGTTCTTTTCCATTTGAGCCACTCCCCAAAAAGCAGGGTTCTGAGTCACAAACTAACCCAAATTCCTCCCCACTGAACACAAAGGCAGCCACTTCTTTTTTCCCCTGTGGATTTATCTTCTCCAAGAGCTTTTTCTCTACCTTGATCTGCTACTGACCCTGAAAGACTTTCTGTCTGATATGCTCAGAAAATGAATAAACAGGATTTTATGCTTTTGCAAGTTGTTCCTCAAGCTGTCTTCTTGGTCCTGTCTTATGGTGGTTTTACTTTCAGCCTGGCAGGATTTGCATTCTTTTTTTGCCCCACTTTCCTCAATCAGACAACTTCAACTTCTTGAAAGATGTCTTCTTATTTCTAACACTCTCTTTCACCTCCCCGCTTGAGCACAGCAGCTTTTTTCTTTCTACAAGCCTGATATCCTGTTTGCTCTAAGCTTCCTACTTGTCTACCTCCTTGTTTCCCTGCCTGCAGGAGACAACAGACATTTTCCACTGTCAGCTACCCAGTTTCTTTTCAACAAGCTTCTAAACTTGCCAGAGTTCCTCCCCCTTTTATGGAATAAGCAGTGAGCTCTTGCCTCCTGTGACTGCAGCAGACGATGGCAGATCTAAGCACATCATCCCTATTTCTTCACACTTCTTTCACAGGAAAGTTCTGACAGGCCAAACACCTTCCCAAAACGGTGGTGGGAAGCAGCAGCCCTGGGAGAACAACAGATGTTTGAAATGGGGTTTTATCCCCATTCTGTGCTTGCTAAGGAAGCTGGGCAGAGGATTCCATGTGATCTGCTCCAGAGGAATTTAAAAGCTATTGCCCACAAGGTGATCTGCTGCAATGATCCACGTGCACAGTCCCAGCTCACCTCAGCAAGGGCTGGGACAGTCATTTACAGCTTCAATCCCAACGTGAAGGTTGGGCTAACAGGACCCCAGGGTGCACACCCAGCCCAATCCACTGCCAGGGTGGACCCCTCACCTTGGCACTCCCTGCTGGGAAAATGCAACCATGAGAAAGCATCTCCATAGGAGCAGCAGGAGCAAGGGAAGGGATTGTGTCCCCTCACTCCACTTGGTGAGGCCTCACCTGCAGAGCTGCCTTCAGCTCTGGGATACCCAGCATAACAAGGATGTGCTGCTGTTGGAATCCAGGGGCTGGAACCAGGCTGGGAGAGCTGGGGGTGTTCACCTGGAGAAGGGAAGTCTCCAAGGAGACCTCAGAGCCCCTGCCAGTGCCTAAAGGAGCTCCAAGAGAGCTGGAGGGATTTTGGACAAGGGATGGAGGGACAAGACAAGAGAGAATGGCTTCCCACTGCCAGAGGGAAGGGATAGATGGGATATTGGGAAGAAATTCTTCCCTGTGAGAGTGGTGAAGCCCTGGCACAGGCTGCTCAGAGAAGCTGTGGCTGCACCATCCCTGAACTAACTGCTCAAAGCCAGGTTGGACAGGGCCTGGAGCAACCTGGGGAAGTGGAAGGTGTTCCATGGCAGGGAGTGGAACAGGATGAGCTTTAAGGTCCCTTCCAACCCAAAGCATTTTGGGATTCTACAACTTTGAGCTATGCCTGTGAGCATTACTCTTCCCACCTTACCAAGCAGAACCCCAGAACTGCTAATTACTAATGCTCTAGGACTGGCCTGCAAGACATGGCTCACTCAATCCAATCCATCCTTCAAAGATTTCTGTGGAACCTCATCCAAGAACCCTCTGTCCCCGTGCCCTTCCTGGGGGACACTCACCTGGTCAGCCCTGCCTTCTTCACCATGCGCTGCCACACCTGCACCTTCTGCTCCCGCTGGCTCAGCACCTCCTGGTACTCGTGGGGAAGCCCCCCTGGGGTCTCTGTGGTGTCTCCTTCCATCTTGAAGGGAATCACAAAGGTGTAGAAGTCTGAGGGGGGCAGGAGCCGGAAGACACTCATGTCACTGCTGTCCTTGCACACCAGCATGGGGCTGTCCCAGTAGTTTGGCAGAGTGGCCAAGCCCACCTGAGCCATGTGGTCTTCCAGCATGGGATAATGGGTGTGGAAAGGGGCAAAGCTGACAGCCTGGTTCCCTGAGAGGATGAGGGGCTGCGTGGGTGTGAGTGTGTGGAAAGTACAGCCAGTGGTGGACGAAAGGGACAAGCGATGGCAAACCACGATGACCTTGATGTTGTCACAGCTCTGCACGTGGACTGACATCTCCACTGGGCCCAGGACAAAGGTGCTGTTCCTGCACTTCTCGATGGTCACAGATCTGCCAAAGAATTACAGAACCATTAGGGCTGGAAGGTGTGGAAGATAGTTTGTAAGGATAGTGCAGAAGGCATTTTTCCTCAATGAACTACGGCTGCACTGATTGCAGAGAAGTGGAGACAGCCTTGCCTTCCCAGTGAGGATGGGGGTTATAAAAGAGTGGCTCAGCTAGTCACTAGTTGCAGTTAGAGCTTAAGACTCAGAGTCTGCTGGCTGTGGGGAGGAAGGACATGTGGCCATGCAAGGGACAGAGAGGGTTGGATGGCTGGGTAAGGGACAGGTTTGGGTTAGCCAGTCATGCAGAAGGAAACTTGCAGAGAGAAGAGGAGTCAGTGCTGTGTGAAGCTGCCTATAAGGAAAGGAGTCAGAGCTGCCTGAAAGAAGGCATGAGAAGTTTTTAACAAAGGACTGATGATGGTGTCAGTCCAGTCCATCTCAACATAACTGCTATGGGAAGGAACCTCCATCTAGCCCAAGGCAGGGTCACCTGCAGCAGATGACACAGGAATGTGTCCAGGTGGGTTTGGAATGTCTCCAGAGAGGGAGACTCCACATCCTCCCTGGGCAGCTGCTGCAGTGCTCTGCCACCCTCAATGGAAGGAAGTTCTTCCTCATGTTGAGGTGAAACTTGCTGTGTTGTAGTTTATGGTCATTGCTCCTTATCCTGTCACTGGCACCACCCTCTGGCACCCCCTGGAGATCTCTCTATGAATCAATGGGATCCCCTCTAAGTCTGGTCTTCTCCAGACCAACCAGGCCCAGCTCCCTCAGCCTTTTTTCTTATCAGGGAGATGCTTCAGTCCCTTCATCATCTCTGTACCATCCACTGGACCCTCTCAGGAGCTCCTTGTCCCTCCTGAGGAACCCAGACCTGAACACAGCAGCCCAGCTGTGCCTCACAGGGCTGAGCAGAGGGGCAGGATCAGTCCCTGACCTAGTGGGAATGTTCTTCCTAATACCCCCAGGACACACTCCTGGCCAGTCAGGAGTCCAGCTGTGTGCCAGGAGAAGCCAGACTCACCGCAGAGGGGACAGCAGGTAAATGAAGGACTCATTGCAGCGATGGATTCTGACATGAGCCCCCACCAGAGTGTCTGAGCTCTTGGCCAGGGTCTGCCTGTACACCTGGCTCATGATCACAATGGGGGACACCTCTGGCACCACCCGGGCACTGCAGGCAATCTTGGCTCTCCTGGTCGTTCCTTCCACTGCAAAACAAAGCCCGCAAAAGTTCTGGGTCCAGCAATCCCTCAGGAAAATAATCAGCCCCAAAGTTCAAGGATGACATTTCCCACACCAGTCCCAGTGTCCCTGATGCCTCCTGGGAAGGTCAGCAGCACGAGGCACCAGAAATTTCAGAAACTGAGAGATACTGAAGGATCAAAACCACTTCAAGATTACTTAGGAGCAGTCAAAGCCTCCCACAAGCTCCAGCCAGCACCAAGCAAAGAATCTCCAGTCCCCTAAGCCTGTTCCTAAACAGAAGACTGAGCTCAGAAGGAAGATCCTGAGGGTGAGTTTTAAACAGGAATTGTGTGTTTTTAAAAGGGGAAATGATCCCTCTAGCACACAATCCCTAAGCCCTTCCCCATCCTCCCTAACCCATTGCCCCTCTTGGGATCCTGCAGTCAGGGAAACAAAATATTGAGTTAAATTCCTTATCCTAAGGGAGAAAGTGTCTTTGTTCCATTGCCATGTCCCTGAAGGACAGGGGCTGGACTGGAGACAAGGAAACCTAGATCCCACCCCACTGCCAGGTCAGCAACAGGAGCTGAGTTCCCATTTATGTTTTCCTTTTTTTTTTCCTAAATTTTGCTTATACTGTTTATCTGTGTTTATTTTTCTAAATTTATTTCTGTATTTTTTCTCTATTTCTATTTTTCCATTTCTCTATGCTTTTGCATTTCTATTTATTTCTATACGTTTCTACATTTCTGTGTGCTTCTGCTGCTATTTTTCCATACTCCTACTTGCCATATATCTGTATATTTCTATGTATTTCTGTTTTGCCCACATATTCTCATTTCCCCCCACATATTCCCATTTCCTCCATATTTCTGCCTTCCATTTCTTCCATTTCCCACCCCAGTGTGCCTCCATTTCCCCCATATTTCTGCCTTCCTAACAGCAACTTCCCAGCAGTTTTTTCCCACCTTGCTGTGCCCACGCCAGCTTCTTCTTGAGGCAGACAGTCATTCCCAAGGGATTAGGGGTGAGGGAGGAGCGTATCCAGCTCTCCAGCTTGGGCAGGGAGAAGGTTCCAGCCACCTTGGAATATCCATTGTGGCAGGGCTGCCTGAGGGCCAGCTCGTGCAGGGGTCGGACAGTGCCAGAATTGCTGATGGTGCCCTCGAGCAGGAAACTGAGAGCACACACGGCTTCAAAGGACACCAGGCTGCTGCAGCTGGAATGGGAAGAGGCTGAGAGCTGCTCTGGCTCCAGCAGCAGCTCCAACATATCCAAGAGGTGGCTCTGCACAAAGGCAAGGTGCTCCTGGTCGTTCCAGTTCTGGAGGGGCAGGAAAACAAGCAAAAGGGTGAGTTCTCCAAGCTCCATGAATATCATATACACCAATCCTTGCTTAGAATCCTTCTAGAAGAAGGAAACTCAGTCAGTCAGAGTTCTGCTCACTCCTGCTGCTCTGCTCTCTCACCTCTCCCAAAAAACCTCAAAATAAAACATTTCATTCCAACTCAAGTGCCAAGTATTTCCTTCTAGAAAGCAGCACCAGGCTCTCCTACAGTGCTACACAAATCCAGGCCACTGCTGCTGGCATTTAAAGGGAGGAAACAAATCAATAGCTGAGACTCAAGGTCTTGGAGTTGCTCCATTGGAAAATCCCTGCAGTTGGGCCAGACCTGTAGCCAGGATTCTGTGCTGCCTTCCAGGATAAAAAGCAGAGGGTCATTCCTCCACAGCGAATGCACCAATAAATCAAACCCTCTGGAAGAATCCTTATTCCAAATTCTAAAGGGCTCCAGCCCAAAAAAAGCAGGAGAATGGAATTCTGGCAGAGCTTCATAAAGCTGAGTTTTGCTGAAGGAACACAGGGCTGTGATTACACTTAGTCCTCACCACTTTTGTTCAATGTTTCAGGATAATGTTATCCAGCTCCTATTTTTATTTATTCCAGCTTGCCCCAAGCTACATTTCATCAGCTCATGCTGCTCAGTGCAGCACATCTGTGCCAGAATTCCAGAGGTTTGCATGGCCTTACATAGGGCTGCAAATTGTAATCCATTCTCCCATACAGAGCTGCCCACAGGACACATCCAACTCACCCCTTTCCAAATACCCAGCAGTATTTCAAAAGGAAATAGCGTTTTCACGTGGTTGATCTACAGCTGAACAACCAACTCCCCTCTCAGAAACAGAAGGTGATGCCAGGGAAACCCCTGGGATCCAAAACTCGATTGGATCATGGGAAAGGCACCATGAGCATGAGGAGAGCTTCCTGCTAGACTTATAGAGCAAAAAGGCTGTTGCTTCTTAAAAAGAGACTTGCCAAGACTCTTAGACAATATTCAGTCAGCTTTGGACTCCAGGAAAGTCTCATGGAAAACTTGAAAAAAGCTTTTTATGAACTCTAGAGATCACAAGTTCACTTCGTTTACTATGGAACAGAAATTCTGCAGCTGCACCCTTGCTCACACTTTGCTAGAGGTGAAACCCTCCCAGGAACAAACCAGCCCCTTTTCCAACCCCCCTCAAGGCAGTTCTGCCGAGTGAAGAAGCTCCTGCACGCAGGGAACCCCAAGGGCACGAGTACCTTATTCTCAGCGGCCGATTTCCCAGGCAGGCTGGGAGACTTGGTCCTGAGGCTGGGCCACTCGTCCCCGAGCAGAGACCGCCGCAGGGAAACATTGTGGAGCTGCTGCACGTACAGGAAGAGCAGGAACTGCAGAGTGTCCACCGAGAGCTGGAGAGCACGGGAGAGACAGACAAGAGTCAGGCTGGGCCGGGCTCCCCTTCGGGCGGGTCGGGGCTCCCCCTGCCTTAGGCCGGGCCCAGGCTCTTGCCTTGCTCCGCTCCCGCTCCAGCTCCTCGGCGCTGGCGCAGGCGGCCGCAGCCTCGGCCCAGCGCAGGCGGAGCTGCGGCGCGGGCCCGAGGAGGCCGTGGAAGAGCTCGAAGTAGAGCCAGGCGATGTCGCGGCTCAGCTGTAGTTTCCCGCAGGCGATGTACCGCCAGGAGGGCCAGCGCAGCTGCGGGAAGTAGCCCTGTTCCGCCCGCGCGCGGGCGTAGGCGGCCGTCTTGCGAAGGTAGTGCGGGGAGAGGCGGGCGGGCGGCGGGGCCGGGAGCGCTCCCACCAGGAACGGCTCCGTGCGCACCCACAGCCGCACCGGCCCCGCCGCCGCCATCGCCGCGGCCACTTCCGGCTTCCGCCGCGCGCACCATAGAGACGGACCTTCCCTCCTGCCGGGAGCCGCTGCCCATTGGCTGCCACTTCCAGCGCGGGGGCGGGAAAAAGAAATGAGCTCTCTGATTGGCTGTTCGGAAGGAAGTAACCCTGGAGGGATGGCCGGGCGTGGCCGGCGCGCTCGGCGGCGACGCTCCGGCAGGCGATTGGCCGGCGGCGGTGAAGTGTGAGCAGCCCATTGGCTGGCGTCGCACAGCGGCGCGCTCGGATTGGCTGGCGGGAAACACCCCGCGCTCCCATTGGCTGGTGGCGGCCGCCGGGGCCGGGGCGCTGCGGAGCTGCCCAGACGCGCCGCTCCCGCCGCTCCCCCTCAGCCGGCAGGGCCGGGCCCGCCATGGCCCCCGCCTGGATCGGCCGCCTCTGCCTCGTCCTGCTCTGCTTGTGCGGGGAGGCCGCCGCGGGGTGAGTGCGCCGGGCCGCGCCCACGGGCCTGGGGGGCTCCACCTCAGTGCCGGGCCTTCCCCCTACTCAGGGTCGGCGGCCGCGGTGCTGGCGGGACCCCGCTCCCTTCCCCTCATCGCTTTCCTCTCTCCTTTTTCCCCTCACCTCTTTCCCCTCGCCCCTTTCCCTCTCCGTCTCCTTCCCATCCCCGTTCCCCTCCCTCCTCCCTCACCTTCTCTCTCCCCCCACGGCAGGAGAGACTTCTACAAGATCCTGGGGGTGTCCCGCGGCGCCTCCATCAAGGACATCAAGAAGGCCTATCGCAAACTGGCGCTGCAGCTCCATCCCGACAGGAACCCCGACGACCCCCGCGCCCAGGAGAAGTTCCAGGACCTGGGCGCTGCCTACGAGGTGAGGCCAGGAGCAGGGAATGGTGGATGGGGCTCGTAGTGAAACAGGCTGGAGCTTGGCCATTGAGACTCGTGAGGATTCAGCCTGAAGCGTTCAGGGGATGGGAAAGGAGGTTTGTAGGGGATGTAAAGACATTTCCATAAGGTGCAGCTGGAATCTGTCCTTCCCCTGTTACCACGTGAAATTCGATCTTCCCCATTAATATATTGAATTCCATCCTACACCTTTGATTGTCATAGAATCTTAGGGTGGTTTAGGCTGGAAGGGACTTAAAGATGATCTCATTCCATCCCTTTGCTGCAGGCAGGGACACCTTTCACATCAAATTCCTTTCCTTCCTTCTCATCAGTTACCATCAGTTACCATCATCCACCTATTAGTACACCAAATTCCATCCTGCCCCTGTTAATACATCCAACTCCAGATACTCTCCCAAATGAAAACCAAAGATCCAGAGCATACCAGGTTGCTTGGAGAGCTGCTCCTGCCAGAGGATAATCCAGCACCTCAGCTCTCTCAGCCTGGAGGAAGCCAAGCCACCAGCTTAAAAGTTCTTTGGAATTTATTCCCAGTTCCTCAAGGGAGAAGTGGAGGTGCAGCAGCTCCAAGTGTGTGTAGGGCCTGGCTGGGATTAGTCTGAGCTGATGGCAAGTGAAAGGTGCTGGCCTTGGGTTTAGAGGATATTAAATGAGAAAAATAATTGTGGGTCACAGGAGGATTCCTGTTATTCCATGATGATGTTGTGGCATGCAAATGATCCCTCACAGTAATAGCACAGTGCATTAAATAAATCAAATATAGATTATTGTATTGCCCAAAGGTCTGAAGTCAAAGCCTGCTTTCCCTGGCTGTACATACATAGTGATGGGATGCAGGTTTCTTCCATGTTTTCTGTCCTTTTTGTCCTTCTGTCACTGTTGGACTCCATCTGCTCCTGTTCCCTCCTGTGCAGCAGAGAGACCCAGAGGAAAATGGTGCTGAGAAATTCCATTAGCAAAAATTCCTAGCAGTGACTTGCTCTTTGGGTGGGAGGTTGAGGTCCTTTGGGAACAATCCAGCTGCAGGGGAAGGAGTTTGTTGCCTGGCTCTTGCTTCCATCCCTCGTGCTCTTCAGGTATGCAAATATTCCTCAAATGAGGAAGTGAGAGAACCAGCTGGCATTTATTTCTCTGTGCTGAGAAAGAAAAGTGTTCACTTTAGTTTTGTCTCAGAGCTGGGACCCCTTTTTACTTCAGACTTAAATAAACTGGCTTAATTATCACAGGGAAAATGAATATAAAGAATTTTTTTGTGAATAAAAGTAATCCATCATTTGCAGCACCTCAGGATTGATGCATGTGGAGCTGTGAGTTTGGTGCTGCCTCTGTGAGCTGGGATCTTGTTGGCACTTTCTGCTGGCAAAGGATTTCTCTGCCTCTTCCTCGAGTTCCACTTCATTTAAGTGTTTGCCAGCAGTTGAGATTATTCTTTCTGTTTAAAAGCTGAGTGAAAAAATGTTTGTAAAATCAAATCAGAAAGCAAGTATTGATGTGTGTGAGGTTTGCTTTTGATGCCCTCCCTGCAAGATCTTTATCTGTATTTAGCCAGGACAGCTTGGAAATCCTTCTGCTGAATCAGGTGTGGGATACAGAGAGTTGATTTGGTTGTTTTGGACAAAATGGAACCAGAATTGTGTGTCCCTTATAAACCAGAATTTTCCTCACCATAATGCCTCTGTTAACAGCACTGCTGCTCAGGGTCTGGGTAGCTGATAATGGCAAAGCTTTCCCAAAAAATTGAGGGGAAAGTAGGTTAGTGAAGCTGCTCAATTTCTTCATTTTCACAGACTCGGTGATTCCAGCCCGGAGTGGCGTGGTCTGAATTCAGCTGTTTGAACTAGGAAGGAGGCTGATCCCAGGAGAGGGAGCTGAGACTTCTACAAGGAGTCATGAGTCTCAGGATGGATTTGGGAGGAGTTTCCAAGTGGCAAAGGGGGAACTGAGCCCTTACCTGCTGGGTGAAAGTAGTGAAGTCAGCTCTGATTTTTTCCGTGTTTTTATTTATCAGTGGCTATAAATCCACAGGATCTCAGGATGGTTTGAGTTGGGAGGCACCTTAGAGCCCATCCAGTCCCACCCCCTGCCATGGGCAGGGACACCTTCTACTATCCCAGGGTGCTCCAAGCCCTGTCCAGCCTTGCCTTGGACACTTCCAGGGATGGGGCAGCCACAGCTTCTCCAGACACCCCAAATTCAGCTGGCTTTCATCTTTTAGCTGCTTCTCCATCTGTTCCCATTCCTGTACAGCCTTCTGAAAGCCAGCAAATATGATCAATGGGGAGGGAAGGGCAAGGAGGACCAGAGACTTCTGGATCTCTGAGGCAGGAAAGAGCGAAGATCAAAACTTAGGAAATAAAATCCATGCTTAAAAGTCATGGCTGAAACACAGGGATGGAGGTATGTGATTATTTGTCTCAGCACGTCCTACTTTGTAGGATTTGAGTTGTTCTTTCTGATTCTTTTTTAATATTTAAGATAAACTCAATGTTTACATTTTCCAGGTTGCTTGTTTTTTAATGAATGAAATGTGCTCGTTATGGGCTTTTCTAGCCAGCACAGCAAGCAGGGCTCCTGTAGTGTCCCCAGTGAGAAGTGCTGGGGGCCCTCAGAACCCTGTCCAACACCCTCCCCTCAGCTCCAAGTGAAGGCTTTTCCTACATCCCTGCCTTTTCCAGGTGCTGTCAGATGAGGAAAAGAGGAAGCAGTATGATGCCTATGGAGAGGAGGGCCTGAAGGATGGGCACCAGAGCTCCCACGGAGACATCTTCTCCCAGTAAGGAGGTTTAACCCCTTTGGGCTGTCCTACAGCTGCTGCTCTGATTCTGTGATGCTCAAGCACCCCTTTAATGGGGTTTTTACCTGGCCGAGGGTCATTGATGTGCCAGTGAGTATTTGAAGAAATACATTTACAGTGGGTATTGCACAAGCAATTCCCAGTTTTGGTGTGCCCCACTCCTTGGTGCAAGCAGGAGCCAGTAGAGACTTCCCACATGGGCACCTCTGGGCACTGTGGGTGATTTTTCAGGTGCAGCACCTGCTTCAAACATGTGGAAACTTTCTCAGGTTGTCTGTGTGTGATTGGGGTTTAACCTGTTGACACACATCACTTTGAGGACACTTTTACTTCTGCAAAGCAATGCTCTGGTTATTTGCACAGCACCTGTGGAATTTGGAGTATTAAAAACTAAAGGCACTTGCATGTTGCTTGGACAGAACCTGATTTTCTGCCTCTTTGGGTAAATTGCCTAAAGTAATTCCAGAAGTTGCTCATCTCCTGTAATCCTGGGTGAGGACTTTCACTGCTCCTCTGCTCTGTTCTGAGGTACAATATGCAGGATTCCTAGGGAGTTTTTCTCATCTCTCTTGTCCTCAAATTACTGAAAACCAACCTGCTAGCAGTGACTTGCAGTGCTACTCAGAGTTTACACCTTTTGGTGGTGGCAGCTGAGCAGCAGTGCAGTGTGGAGAGGTCACATTTTGAGTGTTCTGCTCCAAATTTTGTTTTCTTTAGTGCAGAAAACTCTTCCAAAGTTGCTGCTTTATTTGAAGGCTTTAGTTGTGTTCTGCAGGAGCAAAAGGAGGTTCCTGGGTTCACTCTGGAGTTTTAGGACTGCAAGGAGGCTGGTTTTTAGTGGAAATTTTTAGTAGAAGCATTTGCCCAGAATTCCTTCCTGACCTAATCAATGTGTTTAACTCCAGCTTCTTTGGAGACTTTGGATTCATGTTTGGAGGAAACCCACGCCAGCAAGACAGGAATATTCCCCGAGGAAGTGACATCATTGTGGACCTGGAGGTCACACTGGAGGAGGTGTATTCAGGAAACTTTGTAGAAGTAAGTTTACTTGTCTCAGTGTTTCCAGGTGTTCCCAGGTTTAAAGCACAGGACCAGAGCTCAGAGTATCTTCTCCCAAAAATTAGAGCTGAAATAGATGCTCCTTTTCTGTGTCTGGCAGTTGAGGATGTTGTGGTGCTATTTCCTGTAGTTTACTGAAGAAACCACACATTTATTCACCTTTTGCATCTGGCAGTGTCTCCACAAAGTGTGATAATACTGATTTGCTGGCTGTCAGTCACCAGCTCAGCTCGATGAGTGCAGCCACCCAGTTGAAAGAGGTGTAAATTGTCCCTCTGTAGAATTTAAGGATATTTGAGGGGCTGTTCATAAGCTTCAAATTCACTTAGCAATTCTTGCAAAACCACATTGAGGATTTTCAGGCTCCTTCTGTGGCCAAACGTGCCACTGCAAGTTTCCAGATGATATAACTGAGAAGAGTGTGCAGAAAATTAAAAATTATTATCGTCTTTTAAGCAAGCTCTGTCTCTGGTGCTGACAGCCCCTCCATGTTTGCTTTCCATTGGTCGATTTTCTGTTGTGGCTGTTGGGGGAGCTCCAGATAATTTCCCTGTTGTGTGGGAGAAGAAAGTGTCATAACTAAAGTGTGGGGTTTTCCATCCTAGTGTTACCTTTCCTGTGTGGAGAAGTGTGGAAAAGGAAAGAGAATGGCAATAGTGATGTCAGAGAGAGCTTTTCTGCTGTTTAATGTGTGATCACAAGGTGAAAACTTGTCAGTGTTTTGCTGAGGCCACATTTGGAGCTACTGTGGCAGCACCACACAACAACATGTCCCTGTCTGTGGCATGGGGCTGGAATTAGGTCCCTTCCAACCTTAAAAGAAATCCAGAGCCTTGTGGAGACCCAGGAACGTTGGCATCAAGCTCTCCCTCTTCCCTGCAGGTTGTCAGGAACAAGCCAGTGGCAAGACAGGCACCTGGCAAACGGAAATGCAACTGCAGGCAGGAGATGAGAACCACCCAGCTGGGGCCTGGGCGCTTCCAGATGACTCAGGAAGTTGTTTGCGATGAATGTCCCAACGTCAAGTGAGTTTGGTGCTCTTTCCTGCTCCACAGAATGATAAATTCCGTGATTGTATGTGGGAATATAGGGATGTTTATTCCAAAACCCACCGCTAGGTGGGGGAACGCGCCTGTATTCCCAGGGAGAGCTGGGGACTTTGGAAAGGCTTAACACAAGATTCTCATTTCCAGGGAGCCACTCTTAATTCTTACATCTGTTGGATGTAGAGCTCCCCAGTTTCCTCTTCCAGCCTTTTATTCCTTGCACAGTCACTAAATCTGAACGGGAAGCACACAGCTGGGAACAGCTGGATATGGAATGCCATGCTGTAGTCACACACCCTGGTGCTGTCTGTGTATTTGGGGGATTTCAACTTCACCTTCTCTACTTCCTGAGTCTCAGCTCACCAAAAAGGAAGCTCTGACCCTCTAGGTTAAGATGTGTGAACAAAGAGAGCATGTGTGAGCTTGTGGGGCTGTTCCCCTTACCTCAGTGACACAAATTAAAAGTTGAGATGAAGTTGGAGTAAATAAATAAAGTTGAAAACTGAATGCTGGGTTGCTCTTCCCATTTCCAGGCTGGTGAATGAGGAGAGGACACTGGAAGTGGAGATAGAGCCAGGGGTGAGGGATGGCATGGAATATCCTTTCATTGGGGAAGGTGAGTGTGTGCTCAGCCGTGAGCTGCTCATTCTCTGGCACTGGCAGTGCCCAAGCCCCCCATGTTATTGGAAGGGCTGTGTCCTTGTGCTGGAACCCAGGTGCATGTTCCTAAATCTGGATAACACAGCTCTACTCCCTTAGCTGGGAGAGGGGACATGCACAAAACCAGCTCTAAATCTGATGTTTTGTGTAACACTTGAGCAGGAGCATCTGTTCCAGGCTTCAGCCTGTGAAGGGATCCCCTCTTCCCTTCAGTGACTAAAGGGCAGCATTAACATGCAGACAGATTTCCAGAAAAGCAGAGGTGTGACCTTGCTGAGGCAACTCTTAGAAAGCCCTAAGCTCTTTAAGCAGAATTTTGCTCATCTAAAGATCAATTAGTTGCTTTTTCTTCCTTTGACTTGTGAGCTGCAAGTCTGTAATATCCTGCTTGTCTCTGCACTCGTTCCTAACTATTTCCTTTAAGCAGAACTTTTCTTTCTCCCCCACAGGTGAGCCCCACGTGGATGGGGAGCCAGGAGATTTGCGCTTCCGAATAAAAGTTCTTAAGTAAGTCTGGCCTAGTTAGGCTCTTGCTTAGCCAGATGGAGTTTGTCCTTCAGCAGAGCAGGTGCAGGCCTGGCATTCAGCACAGCCCTCGTGGTGCTGGAGGAGCTGGACTTGATGCTGTTAAAAGTGGAATTATCAAAGTATCTTTTTTTTTTTTTTTTTTTTGGCTTGAATTCACCATGTGTGATTCAGAGTAGATATCTCCTTTTTCCTAACACACAATCTGACTATTGTAAGGAAATGTACTACTAAGAAAATTGCTGTGTGAGTCAGGACTTCTTGCCACACCTCACCACTCAGTGCCCTAGAAATAGAAAAGACTTATCAGGGCATATCTCACACAGGAAAAAGAGGCTAAATTTGATTGATTTCTCACTTCCCCTCCTATTTATGATTTCTCCAAACACCAAAATAGAAGTACAGAAGCTCAAGGACCTGTTTCCCCTATGGGGAAGGAGTAAAATTCAATGGCTCTTATTTCCACAGGCACCCAGTGTTTGAAAGGAGAGGAGATGACTTGTACACAAACGTGACAATCTCGCTGGTCGAGGCACTGACAGGCTTTGAGATGGACATTGCCCACTTGGATGGGCACAAGGTGAGGCCCAGGGTGTTGTGTGCATCCCAAGTTCACCTGCAGCTCTGTGCTGAG
The DNA here is from genome assembly GCF_052056855.1 of Sturnus vulgaris. NCBI lineage: Eukaryota > Metazoa > Chordata > Aves > Passeriformes > Sturnidae > Sturnus > Sturnus vulgaris. The sequence goes on along the minus strand of NC_142252.1, from coordinate 4,817,845 downwards.
GGTTGGCTTGCTCAGGGTCTGGATATCTACAGTTTTCCCTCTGTTGGAGCATTCCAGGCCAATTCCCATGGAGCCAAAATGGGCTCTCTATGAAGGGTGCACAGTGTGTGCCTCACTTCCATGCTGTGTCAGTGCATGGTGTTAGTTCTGGCATGTGTCCAGTAAAACTGCCTGGAACCACCGGATATCACTGGTTTTGGCAAGGAATCTATGCCAGTTGGAGCTTTCCAGTGGTTTGGAAAGAGTGTTGGAGTATTGGGGTGCACACACAGAACATGGACTGCCCAGGGAGGTGGTGGAGTCCCCGTCCCTGGAGGTGTCCAAGAAACATCTGGATGTGGCCCTCAATGCTCTATTCTGGTTGAAAAGATCAGAATCAGTCATGGCTTGGACTCAATCATCTTGGAAGTCTTTTCCAACCTCAGTGATCCTGAGATCCTGATCCTGTACCACTAATAAATGTTCTAAAATTCCTTTTCTGGCCAGGTTCACATTGTGCGGGATAAAACCACAAAACCTGGCGCCAAGCTGTGGAAGAAGGGAGAAGGTCTTCCAAACTTTGATAACAACAACATCAAAGGCTCCCTAATAATCACCTTCGACGTGGAGTTCCCCAAGGAGCAGCTGACAGCTGAGCAGAGGGAAGGTGAGTGCCCAGAGCCCTGAACCTGGCACAGCTCCACAGGGGCTGGAGCAGTCAGGAGGGGCTGTCCTGTCCCTGTGTCCCTTGTCCAACATAGCACAGTTGGCTGATGGCCTGGGATTAACTCCCACTTCCCTTGGCTGCTGTGGTTGTGGCTGAGGTTGGGATGTGCTGCTGCTGGAATGTAGCTCTTGGCAAGTTTGCAGGTGTTTTGTTTTGGAGCTCCTCATCAGTCTGACCCCACAGCCTTGCTGGGCTCAGCCTCTGTCTGCTTTGCCTTGGCTGGAATGGGATCACAAAGGGTTTTCCAGCCCCTGCTGCTACTTTCTTGGAGTATTTTTTCTTGTGGAAATCCCTTTGCTGCCGAGGGTAAGGAATGTCACACTGAGTCAGGAGAGGGGTTGTTCTTCCCCACAGATCCTTCCACCCTACTCTGTCTAGGACAGATCTGCTGCTCAGCTTCAGTGCTCAAATGGAAACCTGATGAACCATGTAGGAATCCTAAAATTGCCAGGAGCTTTAATCCTTAAATCCTATGCTCCTAGGAGGGAATTCTTTGCTCCAGCAGTCTCTGTGGTTCTGCTGCTCCACATCAGAGTAGGAATCAAGGGCCTCATCCTCTGCCACGAGACAAAGATATTCCTGGCATGTACCAGTGCAGCTCTTCAGGAAATCCCCAGAATTTCTTCCAGGGCTTCTTCTGAAGTGGATTGACTTGTTTTAGTGGATTTCCTGGACTCCTCAAGTTTGTAGTGGGAAGCCAAGCCCTGTGTGGGTTTTATTCCACCCTTGGCACTTGCTGCTGCCTTGGCCACGCTGTGCCAGCTGCCCTATGCAGTCCAGTTGGAGGCTGCAGCTCCAGATGTCTCCAGGCTTCTCCTGCAGCTGTTTGGGCTGGGAGGTCTGCACCTCTGAGCTGGGCTTAAGAGTGATCCTGGTTCATGGTTTTATCCCTGTGCTTTCCCTCTTGTTCCAAGAGCATTGTGCAGGGCACGATGACCACATCTCTGTGAAGTCTCAGTCCAGGCTCTGCTGCCCTTCCAGAAGCTTCATCAGGCAAGAGCAGCGCTGAAACAGATGTGAGGTTATTCCAGCTGTTGCTCTTGGCAGTTTAGAGGACACTGGGCAAGGAGCAGTGACAGAAGCCTCCATGTGTGTGACAGAATTGCTCACACACCTCTGCGGATATCCGGGAACAGAGAGATGATGGCACTGGCATGGGTGTGTTCAGGCACAGGGCCTTGGGTGTTTCTGTCCCTCCTAAAGCAATTCCACAATTCCCAGGGGAAGGTGACTGGGTAGGCAGTCAGCTGCCTTTCTGTGTGCTGGGTATCTCCAAACATTCCTGATTTCTCAGGAGTTTTATGAGGGAATAGGTCTATCCCTGTGTGTGGCAGCACTTCAGTGTACACATTCAATGGAAAACTAGGCTTCAGAATTCAAAACATCCCCTTTTTCCTTATTCTTGGCAGTGGTCCTCATTTCTTATCTCCTGACCACATATCCAGCTCCTGGAGCTGTCAGAAGATACTCTGGCTCTGAGAGCACCACCCTGAGCTTTGGAGTCACAGAAATAATATCCCTTCTTTCCTGCAGTGGGACTTGATCACTGCTGATCAGAGCTGCCTCTCCCTCTGTGCTGTAACTTGTCACTTATTTGTATCAGCAAAATTTCAAAGGAAAAATTGACTTCAGGCTCCAGTAAAAGCTGCAGTAGCACCAATTGTTAGGAATCTTGGTTAAAATTCCTGATTAAACTCCGGGTACGTGTTGAAATATCCTGTGTACTATTGAGGGTGTTCTTCAGGCCAGCAGGCTGCTGCCAGAGGTATGGGAGCTGCTGGGAAATGAGATGTGGGATAGTACTAATCCACATTTTTTCAGGATTCCTGGAGCACACCTTTTTCCATCTCAGCCTTCCTTTCTAAGAACCACACATCCAAGAGCCACATTCTCTCACCCACCAGCCAGGAAGTGACTTGGAGCCTCCTCTGGATGCAGGGGAGGAAGTGAATTTGCCTTGGAGAATGACCTGTACCTAATAATGAGCAGCTCCTGGACAGGATTTCACTTTGTCCTGGTGTTCCTCAAAAGAGTTTAGGAATATCTGGCCATCAGGAGAATGAGAAGTTCTTGCCTGGCAGAGAGACACCCTGCTTCCAGTTACTACTTCCAGGAGAGTTTTCCAGTATTTAACACAGCTACTGTGACCCTTATGCATCCCATCACTGGTTTTCAAGGACAGTAGAATGAGGTTTAAGGATAGGAAAGCAGGACAAGGGTTGCAGGGAGACAAACTGTTTTTTAGCAGGATTTCCTGAAGGATTTGCATGCCTGAAAGGTTGGAATTTTCTTCTGTACAAGTAAATTAGTTGGTTTTATTACTGATAGTCAATCTAAACCTCCCCTGGAGCAACTTGAGGCCATTTCCTCTCATCCTGTCCCTTGTTCCCCTGAGCAGAGTCTGAACCCTACCTGGCTGTCCCCTCCTGTCAGGGAGTTGTGCAGAGCCAGAAGGTTCTCCCTGAGCCTCCTTTTCTCCAGGCTGAGCCCCTTTCCCAGCTCCCTCAGCCTCTCCTGGTGCTCCAGCCCCTTCCCCAGCTCTGTTCCCTTCTCTGGACACACTCCAGTCCTCAGTGTCCTTCTTCTAGTTATTTGAAGGTCACTCATAGTGTTGGGATTTTCCCTCTGGTTTGGGTCCTTTTTTTGGCTCAGTGGTTTTTGGGGTTGCTCTGAGCTGTGATCTGAGAGGCTCCAGGATAGTGAGTGACCAGGCTGAGTTAATCAGAGGGGACTCCCTCTCTAATCTCTGGAAAAGCAGTGACACATCCACCCTTGCCACTCTGCTTCCTCTGCTCCGTGTGGACTTGCCCTTTAAGCAGCAGTGGAGACCTGCCAGCCCTTCCCTGTCATGTCGACCCCAGGAGATGAGCTATTATGGATTTAAGGGCTGACTCACTCTTAGCCTGTTTGGTATCCAGTTCTTACCAAGAATAAAAATACAAATCCCTGAACTGCCAGTTGCTTGGAATGTTTCATGTACGGGATTTCAGGAATGGGGAAGAAGCGTTGGAAGAGTCATCCTGACGTCTTTGCTGTGCTCTGTGTGTGTGACACTCTCCCTTCTCTTGCAGGTCTCAAGCAGCTGTTGAAGCAAGGATCAGTGCAGAAGGTCTACAATGGATTGCAGGGATATTGATGTGTGGAAAAATTGGACTTCCCTGGAAATGCAAAGTCAAAATTGTTTGAGGTCTTTTCTCCTGCCCACTGTAGAAGAGGGAAGAGGGAGGGGGGCAATGGTTGAGGTTTAGCTCATCTTTGGTTTGTAAATTATGGAAGTGCTCAGAGTTTGGGGAAATACCTTTTCAGGACATAACTGGTGCTGCCTATCATGTTCCACGTCCTGGAACAACAGAGATTCCTTGAGCAGGAAAACATAGGTGGGGGAAAGGAGTTTTAAATTCCACACAGATTGGAATTTCTGGTTTTTAAATATATTTTGATGTGACTTTTCTTGACCATCTCAACATATTTTCATAGCTGCTCCTGCTTTTTACGTCCTTTGCGTAAATTACTTCCAAATTCCTGTTGTTTTGGGGTGGTATTTTTAATCCCAGCCCTTCCTCTCCTTCCCCTCTGAGTCCAGAGTGTGGTATTGGTTCAGAGTCTGGTTTTGGGGCAGGAATACTGGTGCTGTTGGGAGTGCACTGGGCTATGTTAGGCCCCACAATTGGTTGGGAAAAGATTCTCTCAAGGCCTCTGTGGGCTCTCTTTAACTACCAAGTCCCAAAAGTCAACGCTTGGTTTGAAATTTGAACTTGCACCATCTTAGCAAAGACTCCTTGGTCATGGTGGAATTTGGGAATGGCTCCTCATGGCCTTGGTTGTCCCCTCGTGGCCCCCATATGGAACCAGTCTGGAAAAGCTCCCTCCCCTGCTGCGCTCTGTCCTCCGTGAGGACGGGTGAGGCTGATGGGAATAAAGTGTTTGTTGGAGTTGGAATGGCAAAACCTCCCTGGTGATGTGTTTCTGGGACAGACCTGGGCTTCCCTGTGCCAGGCAGCAACAGAAATCATGGAATCAGTAAGGCTGGAAAAGCCTTCTAAGGTCAAGTCCAACCATACCCCCAGCACTGCCAAGGCCACCGCTGCCCCATGTCCCCAAGTGCCACATCCACACGTCTGTTAAACCCCTCCAGGGATGGGGACTCCACCACTGCCCTGGGCAGATGTGCTGGGCTGGACAACCCTTTCAATGAAGACATTTTCTCTCATACACAAACTATACCTCCCCTGGAGCAACTTGAGGTTGTTTCCTCTTGTCCTGTCCCTTGTTCCCTGGGAGAGGAGCCCAATGCCACCTGGCTCCACACTCCTGGTTCCTTCAGGGGTCTTGGGGGCTGTAAAGTGGGATCCTTCCAGCTTCTCCCTACCCCATTCCCAATTTGGGAAATGGATGGGCTCTGGTTTGCCTACAGGGAAGTGTTTGCTGGGGGGCAGCAGATGCAGCCTCAAGGTGATTTTGGTTTTGGTTTATTCCCTTTTCCTTCCTTGGGAGCTAGAAGCAGCTCGAGGTAGGCACAGCCCTGTGTCCATGCTGCCCTTCCTCCAGCAAGTCCCACCCACCCCTGCAGCTCCAGCGGGAGTGACGCAGGGGAAGCAGCAGCCCCGGGAAGATTTCCTGTCGGATCCTGTGTACATTTACCTTGGCAGAGCACAGCAGGGGCTTGGGGAGCAGCTGAGACAAACCCACAATGCCAAACCCTTGGTCTCTGCTTCTCCTCAGAATCCAGAGGGATAAAGTGGTAACCTCAGCTGAGGCTGCTTCCTCTGCCCATGATTCTCAGTCTTTTCCAGGTGCTGCCTGTGCTCCCTCTTAGTTCCAAGTTTCTAGGAAACTTCAGATTTCAAAGAAATTCCTTCCCATATCCCTGTGCATGGGGCTGTTTTCTGTTATTCCAGCCCCTTGCAACTCTGCTCACCTGCAGCAATAAACCCAAAAAAACAGGATTTCACCCCTAAGCTCCAAGTTCTCCCCCAGGGGAAGGTGTAACCTCTCCTACCTGCACCCCCAGCAGCAGCCAGCGGGTTTATTTTGGGCCTGAGTCCTTGTTCCCACTGCTGCTTTTCCTTTCCCTGCTAATTCCTTTCCTTCCTGTGGTTTGTTTTTATTGCATTGTGGGGCCAGACTCTTTGGAGAACACAACAATGGCTGCAGAGCCCCAGCTCTGCACACCAGAAAGGAGAAAAACAGGAAAAAAGCCCCAAATTCCAACCAAGCATCCCTGCTTCCTTCCACCCTTTCCCCCCTTGCTGCAGGGTGTGTTCAGACTTATCATCCAACGCCTTTCCCACCTCCACACAAAGCTTCCAGGGCTTTTGCCCAGCAACAACAGCAGTGCTTGCTCAAATGTTCCCAATGGTTTTGGTTCTGACCCACTCACAATGTGCTTTTTTTAGGATCATGGAATCTTTTTCCTCCAACAACTGGGGATGCAGAGGGTTCTCGGTGTCCATGACAATTTCTGTCCCCTTCTCCAGTGACATGGAGCTGGTGGGAGCGAGTCATGGCACACATGGACTCCTTTATCCATAGAAATGCTTCCCACGAGGTTTAGGTGTTCACATCTTGGTTTGGCACCAAACAAGGATCCTGACTGAACCTCCAGGCTGAGAATTCCGTAATGCACAGCTTGAATTTCCAGTCCTTTCTAAGCAACACCATTCCCAAACTAGAACAAATAAACACAAATTTCCTTGGAAGGGTGAGGATTGTGAGGGTTCAGATGAAGGCATGTTGTTCAATTCTAGTAAAGCATTTGTCCTTGGAATGCACTCCCAGAAGTCCATGAACAGCTGCTTTGGGAAGGCCTGGCTGAAATGGGGTCCTGGTTTATTCCTAAAGGGAATGGTTTCCAGCACCCCCAGGGGCTGTGTGCGTTCCTTCAGGGCCAACCACAGGCAGGCTTTTAGATGTCATCAGCACCATCAGCACTGTGTTCCCACCCTTTGGTGGATCCCTCCCATTCCAGGGGAGGGAAAGGAGCAGATGGAATGAGGATTCCATAGCAGATTAATGATGGGAGGGAATACAGGGGTCAGATCCACATTTCCATCATGCCCTGCAGCCTCATCCTTGTCTTCTGTCCCTCCACAGCCTGGGCTGGCTGCACCTAGAGCCACGTTCCCCATCCCAGACTGGATGGCGAAGTTTTGGGGCTGCTCCAAAGAGTTTCAGCCCTTGGTATGGTGGTCTTGGAAGGAGGCTTTGCTCTCAATGGCTTCAGTCACACTGAAGGCTGCTTCCAGCTCTGGGGAGTGGATGACTGTTCCCAAACAGCCATTTTTCCAGGGAAACTTCTCTGAAAGCGCAGTGTGAGCAAGCTTGGGTTTTTCCAAAGAAAAATCTTGTTTTTCATGTCTTTATCTCTCTCTGAACCTTTCTGCTCTAGGGCTGGGCAGTGGAGGAAGAAGGGAGAAGGGGCTGGTGCCAGGAGAAGTTTGCTCTGAGGACACGTGGGTTTCGAGTGGGAGCCTCCAGCTGGGAATGGAAGGTGAAGTGATGATTCCTCCCAGCTAGGAGCCCCCATCCCTGCTCACCTGCTTTGCAGGAGCTGGTGGAGCAGCCTGGCTTGCTCCGGAGCAGTCCCCAGGGAGTGGACAGCCCTCTGGGGCAGGGCAGAGGTGTGGGATGGGTGGTATCCTCTGCCTTCATCCCGCCTGCATGGCCAGCAGCCAGCTCTCTCTCTCCTGTTTCCTCCGGCTGACCTGGGAGCTGAGCAGGAAGGGAAGAGGGCAGCGCTGGGCACCGTCCGCCCTGCCAGGAGGGAGTGGCCAGCGCCGCCCTTCCCCGTGCTGGGAGGCTTTTCCAGGTTGCTGCTCGCTTCCATGTGGGAGCAGGAGGCCGCTAGGAAGCAGATCCCTCACCCCAGTGCAGTCCCTGGGGTTAACAAAGGTGTCCCACAGTCAGGAATTAAAACATCCGTGCGTGTGACACTGTGACCTCTGAGAATTTGGGTTTGTTTAGTCCCGAAAAGCCACAATGACACCAGTGCAGGCTCTGAGTGCGTAAGAGGTGTTTACAGGGATAATCCTGCTTCCTGCCAGATGGATCCCATCAACCCCACTTTTTTTCCCTCTCCCACCCCCAGCAGGCACCAGAGCCCATCATTGGTTTTGGCTGGAGCTCCTGGAGCCATCCAGCCCTTTGTCCTGAGGCACGGCAGCTCCCAAAGGACACGCATGGAGATACCGACCTTGCAGAGGGATCTGATGTCCATAAGGAAACCGGGTGACCTGCCCACCCCATCCAAGTTCCCCATGGGATGGGGCTGAGGAAAGGAAGGAGCTGGTTCCTGGCATATGGGCATTACCTCACTGGAACAAGGATCAAGGCTTGGGCATCTTATCTGAGCCCTTATCCAAGACAGCGACAGCGGGGTGGGCTGATGGAAACCATGCATGGAAAACAAAGCCTTGCCCAGCTGTCCCTGCAGATAACAGGGATGGGTCACTCTGGGAGCTGGTTAAAGCTGCCAGACGTTTCTGTGTGGGTTCATTCACCCTCCTGCAGAACCCAAAAGTCCTCCAAGGAGAAAATTGAAACCACCCCTCACTGATGGAATACACACTGGCGCCTGTCCCAGGCTGCGATCCGGGGCGGAAGAGTGGCCAAATTTGGGAAAAGATGACCATGAATGTGGCTGCTGGCTGCCAGGAAACTGCTCTGTGTTGGAGTGATGGCAGAACAGGAGCCCAGCTCCCAGTTCTGAGGCAGCCAGGCCACTGTCCTCAACTGCCACACCCAGCCAGGCTTCAGTGCCCCCCCCCCCTTGAGGCACTTGAGGGTTTTGGGGTGAGGAAGAGAAATGTTGGGGCAACAAATTGTGATGTTTGGGGTGAACAAGAGAAATTTTGGGGCTACTATGTTTTGGAGGTGGGTGCTGCCACCATAACCCCTCTGTGCTTGTCACCATGTCCAGTTCAGACACTGATGCTGGTCACTGCCAGGGAGGTGCCTTGGGATGGAGGTGCCAGGTTTGGGTGCCTTGCCCATGGACACCAATGGAGATCGGGCTGCTCCTCAGGGTTCTGAACTTTTGGGAGATTCCCACTGCCCAGTCCCTTGTGGAAACTCAAGAGGAGCAGCAGAGTCAGCTCTGTTCTGGAATGTTCTCCAGACACACATGGGACTCAGGGGCAGGAAAAAGGCTTTTCCAGAGCTGAGTGAAGTGGACAAGCTCAGACTTGCTCATCTGTCCAAAGGATGACACATTTCTGCAGCAAAAAGAAAAAAAAAAAGCTTTGCTGTTCCAGGCCTCCCACCTAGGGTTGTCACCTGGGTCTGTCCTGGGTGCCATCCCTGCTCCATCACAGTTGTGGGGATCCCACAGCATCCACCCTCAGCCATCCCAGCTGGAGCAAGGAGCTGCAGGGAAAGGGCACTGGGAATGGGAATCACTCCAAGTCTTGGGGACCGTGGTGCAGGTAACAAAGATGCACCGACCCCAAAACTCAAAGCAGGGCTGGGAATGCAGCGGTTTCTCCCAGCTGGAAGGGATTGAATCCCTTTTGGGCAGCCAATGCAGCACGTGTGACCTCGGGCACTGCCCTGGTGTCCCTGGGCAGGGACACAGAGCGCTCGGCCCACGCCCAGCTCCTGCCAAGGGCGCTGCTCCAAGGGCCGAGCGATGACGTTCCCGTGTCTCAGCCGTGTTGTTTTGGATTCTCCGGCCTCTTGGAGCCCGCCAAGGGTGGGGAGCGCCCCAGCCCCTGCCCCAGGAGCCCGGGGGAGGCGGGGGCTGCTCTGGGGGTGGCTGGGGGCCAGGGTGATGAGATGTGGGCTTTGGAGACCTCCATCCCTCCACAAGGACAAGCCCTGAGGTCATCTTCGCATCCCTTCTGTCCCTCATCTCTTTTTCCATCTTCTCTCATCCCACCCTGTCTTGCTCGCAGGGTGTTTAGAAAGGAAAGAGCTGGGAGCTAACCCAGGAAAGCCTCTCTCCTGTGCTGTTCCCAGCCAGCTCCTGGCTCATCCCCAGCCCTTCCTGCCCCCAGAGCAGTGGAGATGCACAGGAGAGCTCAAAATCCCCTTCTGGGTGAAAGGGAAACGTGGCCAAGAGTTTCTTATCAATGCAATCAAAGTTTAAACAGTCAAAGTGGAGTGTTTAGCTTGGATTTGGATTGTGGAAAAGAAAAAATGTCCCTTTACAGCTGTGTGTACTTGACCTCAGCACCTCACACTGAGCGAGGAAATGAAAAATGTTGAGAAAATTGCTTAATTGAGTCAAACCAAAGCTAGGAGAAGGTTGAAATGAGCTCAGGAGGTGCAACACCCTCCTGCAAACACCACCAGTGTCTTTCCAGAGACCTGGAAAACTTAGCACAGAACTCAAGGTCTGGCACCGGGGCTGGCAACACTAACGAGCCCACCCAGCACCAGCAGGTGGTCCAGGATGGATCCACAGCCTCACATCAGTGCTGCCAAGGGGAACAAGAGCATCCAAAGCTGTGGTGAGAAATGATGGGTGGTTTTATTACACAAGATGTGACATCCTCCCTCCATCCCCACTGGAACAGGGATAAATGAGGGTTTAACACCATCCCTTTAACCATTCCATGACTGTTTCTCCTGCTGCTTTCCCCCCATGCTGCTCCCCCCCATTTTTCCATCCATGCCCAGTGTTTCTGTGCAGAGTCTCAGTGTCCAACATGAAGACTGTCCACTGGGCTGGGGGCTGCCAGTTGCCTGGGACAGGACCAGGAAGCCACCAGTGTCCTTGGGGAGCAAAGCCTGTGGTACAAGGGACATGCATCCCTTGAGAGGGATGGGCTTGGTCCCCGCTTCCATGGGAGGATGGCAGATCCACCCTCTGTCTCTATGCAGGGATGATGGATCCAGCCCCTGCCTCCCCAGGGTGATGATGGATCCACGGAGAGTTGCTGGATCCTTGGGAAGATGATGGATCCATCCCCTGACTCCACAGGGAGACGATGGGTCTGTCCCCTGCCTCCACAGGGTGGTGATGGATGCACGGGTTCGTTCCCTGTGTCCATGGGGTGACATGGGACAGCTGCCCACGCTAGCAGCTCCCTCCTGTGCACAGGAAGATGCCCATGGCCATGCCCAGCAGGGCCAGGCTTCCCAGGACCAGCCCCAGTACCAGCGGAGTGCGCGATCGGCCGCTGACTTTTCCTGCAAGAGGCGAGAGGGATGGTGGAGGTGACGACTGGGCCACGCCACCGTGTCCCTGTCCCCAGTCCCGGCCCCACCACGGACCTATCCTGGTGCTCTGAGCCTGCAGGATGCTGACACAGGTGGTGTTGAGGAAATACTGCAGGTCCTGCGTGGTTATGGGGTATTTCATCAGCTGCTCCTGGGCGAAGGTGGCCACTGGGAGCTCGCCGGGCCAGCGCCGCTCCCAGGTGGCGTTGGGGACATGGAAGCTGAGGAACGCTGTCTTGTTGAGGGACACCTCGTAGAAGCTCTGGGCTGTGCCGTTGGGGTAGAGGAGGCAGCCGAGGTGGCAGCGCAGGTGCTGTGTGACTGCGGGGACAGAGGGAGGGGACAGGGTCACCACACCCCCACCCTCAGCATCCCGCGGCCCTCTCCAGCAGCAAACTGAGTTTGCACAGCCTCAGCCTTGTGCCACCCACAGCTTTGCTTCCCCTCGGTTTGACCATTTCCAGCGGCCAGGGTTATTTTCCCTCCCTTATCTCCACACGGTTTTACAGAGAGGGAGGTTTTGGGCACAGAGATGCTCTTGGCTCTCGCGGATGGAGCGAGACACCGGGACAGGGACACCGGGAGAGGTGGGGCGGGTCATGCCAGAGACCCCGCGGTGACACCGGGCTCCCCAGGGGTACAGGAATGTGGGGCTGGGGCAAAACCAGTTTGGGGGCAACCAAGGAAATGAAAGAAAAGGAAAGGAAAAGGAAGCATACCCCGTGCAGGAGCAACAGAGGTGACAGGACTTGTGGAGCAGAGCGGGCTGGAGCACGGGATGCAGGTGGGATGCAGGTGGGATGCAGGTGGGATGCAGGTGGGATGCAGGCAGGGAGCAGGCAGGGAGCAGACAGGGTTCCTACACCTCACCACCCCACAGGCTGCAGCTCCCAGCCCTTTTCCTGAGGAGCAGCAACAGGCTGAGCACGATCCCGTTCCCAGGGCGTGCTCCGAGTACGAAATTCTCGGTTCCACAGAAGGGCTCCCTTTGCCACGGAGAGGTTTTGCACATGGCCGTGTCCCCATCCCTTGGCCCATCTGTCCCTGAGAGCCACCCCCGTGCCCTGGCAGTGCGGAAGAGGCTCCTCTTCCCCGGGGCACCCACCCCTGCCCCGGGTACCACTCACATTTGGTGGGTCTCTCCTTGTTGAAGAGCTGCACCAGCTGCCTGAAGGTCTTCAGGTAGGCGATCACCTCGTTCTGCCGCCGGGCCCAGGCGTCCGGAGGCTCCAGCGGGAGCACCTGGGTGACATTATTCTCGTCCAGGAGATGGCTGAGCTGTCCATTCAGGCTGGCGTTGCCCCGGAACATGGAATTGCCCATGTAGACGCGGGTCAGCTGGAGCATGGTGAAGGCGAGCGGGGCTGCGGGAGACGCGGGACATCACGCACTGCCCCGTGAGCCCCGAGGCAACCCCAGTGTCCCCAAGCACGGCCGCGTCCCTGCCTTACCCGCCTGCTCTGCCCCGCAGCCCAGGGCCCCGCTGAGCAGCAGCAGCCGCAGCATCGCGGGCACAGCACCGCTCTGGGGACACGCCGCTGTCACCAAGGCTGGCCCAGCACGGAGTTCAGCCCGGACACCGCTCTGGGGACACGCCGCTGTCACCAAGGCTGGCCCGGCACGGAGTTCAGCCCGGACACCGCTCTGGGGACACGCCGCTGTCACCAAGGCTGGCCCGGCACGGAGTTCAGCCCGGACACCGCTCTGGGGACGCGCTGCTGGCCCCACGGCCGGCCCGTGGGATGTTAAGCGGGCCGGGGAGGTGGGGCTGGAGGAGGAGGAGAGCGGGACTCCGGCCAGGTCTCTCCCATTTCCTTACCCCGAGCCACCCGCACCCCTTCCCTGCCGGATATGCCGGGCCCCGCGGCGCCTGAGGATGCAGGATGAGGCTCCAAGCTCACCCCCGGCACAGATGAAACTGGCGAGCTGCCAGCACCTGACTCAGTTTCCCCATCCCTTGGCTAGGAAGGGCCCTGTCCCACTCCCCTGGGGGATATGGGAGACCAGGGGGACACGGTGATGGGGACCATTCCCAGGGAATGGGGAGTATTTGGAGGGAGCAGCCTCCCAGCACCGCACTGCACCCACCTGGTGTGGGGAGAGTATCCAGCAACGGGACACCCCTCCCTGCCAAGGGGTGACACTCAGGGTAGCTGAGATGGGTAGAGGGGATGAGAAATCCATGGCAGGGCTTCCTCCACAGGTTTGTTTTTTAATTGCACCTAAAATGATTATAAATTTAAAATTTGAAAATGTGAAATTTCTAGTGAAAGCTCCAGCTCGTCTCATTGGCAGAGCATAGCACAGCCTGGGGTGACACATAATGGCATCACACAGCCTGTTATGGCATGCAATATTGTCATGGAATGCTCTGGGTGGAAAGGCATCTGAAAGCCCATCTCATTCCACTCCCTGCCATGGGCAGGGACACCTCCCACTAGCCCAGGTAGCTCCAAGCCCTGTCCAACCTGGCCTTGGACACTTCCAGGGATGGGGCAGCCACAGCTTCCGTGAGCAACATGTGCCAGAGCCTCACCTCCTTCACAGCAAATTTCTTCCCAGTATCCCATCTAACCTTGCCCTCTGGCAGTAGGAAGCCATTTCCCTCTCTCAGGGCCCTTGGGAATATTCTCTCTCCATCTTCCTTGTTGACTCCTTCAGGTACTGGAAGGCCACAGTGAGGTCACCCCAGATCTTCTCTTCTCCAGGCTGAACAATCCCAGCTCTCCCAGCCTTTCCTCCCAGCAGAGCTGCTCCATCCTCTGCTCATCCTGGTGCCTGCTCTGGACTCTCTCCAGCAGCTCCAGCTCCTTCCTGTGCTGGGCCCCAGGGCTGGGGCAGCTCTGCAGATGGGGTCTCACCTCAGTGGGGCAGAATCCCAATCCCTTTCCTGCTGCCCATGCTGGGGGATCAGCCCCACACAGGGGGGTCCTGGGATGGGGCAGGGCCAGCCCTCCCCACCTGCAGCCCAAGTCCTTCTCCAGGGGCTGCTCCATCTGCTCATCCCCAGCCTGGATTGATCCTGCAGGCCGTCCCGACCCAGGGGCAGCACCAGCCCTTAGTGATGTTAAACATCATGAGATTCCCATGGGTCACTTCTGGAACTTGTCCAGGGCTCTCTGGATGCCCTTGTCCTTCAGGAGTGTCACTGCACCCTCAGCCTGGTGTCACCTGCAAACCTGCTGAGGGTGCCTCGAACCCTCTGTCTGTGTCGGTGATGCAGATCTTGAATATCACTGCTCCCAGTACAGAGCCCTGGGACACCACTGGCCACTGATGGCCACTCTGAGCCACTGACCCTCTGGATGTGACATCCAGCCAATTCCTTATCCATCTAACAGATTCCATCCATGGAATCCAGCTCTGGCCAATGCAGACAGGAGGATGTTGGGTGGGATTGTGTCCAGGCTGTATAGAAATCCAGACAAAACACACCTATGACCCTCCTGAGGGAGTCACCCATCAGAGAAAGCCAGGGGGTTGGTTTGGCAGGACTTGCCCTTGGTGCAGCCCTGCTGTCTCGATCCTGTCCCGGCAGAGCTTCCAGGAGGGTCTGTCCCAGGATCTCCCCAGGCACTCAGGGAGGCTGATGGGCGGCAGCTTCCCAGGCTTCTCCCCAGGCTCCTCCTTTCCACTCTTTCTAAAGATGGGGACAAGGTCTCCGTTTTTTTTCCAGTCACCTGGACACCTGACAGGACAGCCAGGACCTTCCAAATATCCTGGAGAGCTGGCTGGGCAGCTCCATCAGACAATTCCTTCAGGACTGTGGGACGGACCTGACACAGGATGGCGCGGTCCGGGATGGCGGGGCATGTGCCCACTGTCCGGCACGATATGTATAGCTCACCATGTCGCGACACGGCGCGACGTGTCATCACCCCGCCTGTCGCTCCGCGGCGGCGGGCGGGGCGTGTCCCGGGGCGTGTCCCGGGGCGTGTCCCGGGGCGTGTCCCGGCTCCGTGCGTGTCCCGGGGCGTGTCCTGGGGCGTGTCCCGGGGCGTGTCCCCGGTCCCTGCGTGTCCCGGGGCGTGTCCTGGGGCGTGTCCCGGGGCGTGTCCCCGGTCCCTGCGTGTCCCGGGGCGTGTCCGCGGCGGCGGCGCCGGTGCCGGGAGCGCAGCGATGGCGGCGGCGGAGCTGGAGCGGCTGCGGATGGCGGGGGCCGGCATGGCCATCGCCGTCCTCACCAGCGGCGGCGATGCGCAAGGTGCGCCCGGCGGGGCGGGGCGGGGGGCTCGGGCCGGGCCCGCGGCCTCCCCGCGTGTCCGGGACCGCGACCGCGACCGCCCGGGGCCGGAGTCCGCGGCCCGCGCTGCTCCCGGGGCGGGCGGATGGGGACCCCCCTCCCCGGTGCTTCCCCGTCCCCATCACTCTCCGGTGGGAGGGCAGGAGCCCCACGGGGGGAGCCCCACGGAGGGAGTGTGTCCGTCCCTGTCCCCATCGCTGTCCCCCACCCCCCGGGATAAGCAGCTCGCTCCCGGGAAGTTTCTCGGCCACGGGCCCGGCTGTGCGCTGAGTTTCCCCGGTCTCAGCCCACGTGGCTCCCCGCCCACTCAAGGGGACACCTCAGGGTCACCGATAGGATCCCATTCCCTGTGGGGTGCAGGGTCTCATGCGGTTCCCCCGCTCAAAGGGACAACTCAGGGTCACCAATAGGATCCCATCCCCTATGGGGCGCAGGATCCCATGGGAATACTCCAGCTCACGTATCACTTTTCCAGGCATGAACGCCGCTGTCCGCGCTGTCACCCGCATGGGGATATACGTGGGAGCCAAGGTCTTCCTCATCTATGAGGTTGGGGTTCCCCCTGCTCCCCATCACGGCTGGGTGGATCCACCCCCCTCCCTGTGCCAGGGTACCTTTCACCTCCACCCTCTGCTTCTCCACAGGGCTACGAGGGGCTGGTGGAGGGCGGTGACAACATCAAACAAGCCAACTGGCTCAGCGTCTCCAACATCATCCAGCTGGTGAGGGTCACCACGGGGCCACGGGACCCCAGATCCCAGCCTTCCAAACGTGTGTGACAAACCTCATGCCCCGTTCTGTCCCCAGGGCGGGACGGTGATCGGCAGTGCCCGCTGCAAAGCGTTCACCACGCGGGCGGGTCGGCTCCGGGCCGCCCGTAACCTGGTGGAGCACAGCATCACCAACCTGTGCGTCATCGGCGGCGACGGCAGCCTCACCGGCGCTGACATCTTCCGCTCCGAGTGGGCTGGGCTGCTCGAGGAGCTGGTCCGAGATGGTGGGTGAGCCCCACTGGGCAAGGGCGTTTGGGGGTGGTGAGGTCTGCAGGGTCACCCCGGTGCTGTGATCCCACGGAGGGCTGGGCTCCAGTGCCCTAAAGTGACCGGTGTGGTGGCTGTGAACCCACCCAGGGCAGATCAGCGAGGAGGTGGCGAAGAAGAACTGCCGCCTGAACATCGTGGGGCTGGTGGGCTCCATCGACAACGACTTCTGTGGCACCGACATGACCATCGGCACCGACTCGGCGCTGCACCGCATCATGGAGGTCATCGATGCCATCACCACCACGGCACAGAGGTGAGCGGGACGGGGCTGGGGGCTGGGGCTGCACCGCCCCGGCCGTCACTCCCGCCCATCTCCTTCTCTTCCCACCCGTGTCCTTGCAGCCACCAGCGGACGTTCGTGCTGGAGGTGATGGGTCGCCACTGCGGGTAAGCCCCTGTGGGTGGGGAAGCCCATTGGTGGGATGGGATGCCACATTTTGGGGCCAGTGCTGCCACCGCCGTGTCCCCCCAGGTACCTGGCACTGGTGTCCGGCTTGGCCTCGGGTGCTGACTGGCTCTTCATCCCCGAATCCCCTCCGGAGGATGGCTGGGAGGACCTCATGTGCGAGAGGCTCGGGGAGGTGAGGGGGGGTTCCTGCCATCCCATCCCCTCTTCCCCCCAGGGAGTCCCTGCAGGGGCCCGGGCTGATCCCTGCAGCCGGTGCCCAGCCCCTGCGAAGCTTCGGGAGCTGCCGCCATTGTCCCTGTGAACCGGGGCACTCAGCCGAGCACAAATCCAGCCCTTGTGTGCCAGGGGCAGCGCTGGCTTGGGGGCTCGGCTGCCCGTGACCAGAGCCACCCCTGGGGCAGCACAAATGGAGGGAAGGGGAGGGCGTTCACACACGGTCCAAGCTGAGTTTTGGCTGAGCCATGGTGGCCGTTTGTCCTCCCCTCGTGCCAGACACGCAGCCGGGGCTCGCGGCTCAACATCATCATCATCGCCGAGGGCGCCATCGACCGCAGCGGCAAGCCCATCTCCTCCAACTACGTGAAGGACGTGAGTGACTGCCCCGGCACCTGCCTGGCACCCACGGACACGGGTGGGTCCCCATTTGATGTCCCCTCTTCCCCACAGCTGGTGGTGCAACGCCTGGGCTTCGACACGCGGGTCACCGTCCTCGGCCACGTGCAGCGCGGAGGGACCCCGTCCGCCTTTGACCGCGTGCTGGTAGGTCCAGGGGAGGACTCAGAGAGGGGAGCCCCGCTCCTGCCATCCCTCTGCCCAATGGAAAGGGTTTGCCAGCTGGGTGAGGCTCGGATGGGCTCAGCCCCGCTGTGCTGGGCAGAGCTGTGCAGCCATTTCTCCTCATTTACTCCAAATCTCATGGATTTTAAAATACAACCATCAGCTTTCCAGCAGTGAAACAGCAGCCACATGGTTTCCAAGCCCGTGGGAGCTTCTCTGAGCATCCCACCCAGCTGGCACTGGTGGCCCCGGTGTCACAGGTGTCCCTGTCCCTCTGCAGAGCAGCAAGATGGGGATGGAGGCAGTGATGGCACTGCTGGAGGCCACGCCGGACACCCCGGCCTGTGTGGTCAGCCTGTCTGGGAACCAGTCAGTGCGGCTGCCACTCATGGAGTGTGTCCAGGTGGTGAGTACCAGGGAATTTGGGTGGGGGTCTCAATCTCCTCTCTGTGAGCATGGGTGTCACAGTGCTGCATCTTTCTCCCGGCCCAAGACAAAGGATGTGCAGAAGGCCATGGATGAGAAGAGGTTTGAGGAGGCCATCCAGCTCCGTGGAAGGTGAGGAGCAGGGACCCTCTTGGATAGGGGCTTCTTGTGGGGAAGCTGTTGGCTCCTGCAGCCAGAAGGGTGTCCCCAGTCACACCCAGGGGCACTGGGGAGACTCCCCATTCTCCCAGATGTGCCTTGGGGACACATCACCGTGTCCTTGCAGGAGCTTTGAGAACAACTGGAACATCTACAAGCTGCTGGCTCACCAGAAGCCAGCTCAGGAGAAGGTGAGGAGTGATGAGGAGCAGCAGGGCACACCATGCCCACCTTGGGGACACTCAGGGATGTGCTGTTCCCATCTCTGTCCCCTTAGAGCCCTTTCAGCATGGCCATTCTGAACGTGGGAGCGCCGGCTGCCGGCATGAACGCTGCCGTGCGCTCGGCCGTGCGCATCGGCATCTGCCAGGGACACACCATCTACGTGGTGAACGACGGCTTCGAGGGCCTGGCCAAGGGGCAGGTAAGGGGGACAGTGAGCCTGGCATGTCCTGGAGGATGGGGCTGGGCTGGCCTTGGGGGCAAAGGGGCTGTTCCCACCCCTAACCTGTCACTGGTGCCCGCAGGTCCGCGAGGTGGGCTGGCACGACGTGGCAGGATGGCTGGGCCGTGGTGGCTCCATGCTGGGCACCAAGAGGTGAGTGCAGCCCTGGGGACGGGGGCATAGGGGAAGGGTGTCCCCACCATTCTCACCCCACCATGTGCACCCCCTTCCCCACCACAGGACGCTGCCCAAGACCTGCATGGAGAAGATCGTGGAGAACGTGCGCAAATTCAACATCCAGGGGCTGCTGGTCATTGGGGGCTTTGAGGTGCGGCGGAATCCTTGGTTCAGTGTGGGCGGGGTGGCTGTGGGTATCCCAGAGGAATCTTTCTGGAATGTGGCTCTGGCTGCAGGGCCAGCATTTCCCAATCCCTGGGCTGCTTGCAGGCGTACGAGGGGGTGCTGCAGCTGGTGGAGGCCCGCGGGCAGTACGAGGAGCTCTGCATCGTCATGTGCGTCATCCCCGCCACCATCAGCAACAACGTGCCCGGCACCGACTTCAGCCTGGGCTCTGACACGGCCGTCAACGCCGCCATGGAGGTGAGGGACACAGACAGGGACAGCTCACGGGGTCACCATGCTCCTCCACCTTCCATCATGATCTGGAGTGGCCAATGTCCCATGCCAGGGAAGCAAAGGTGGCTGTCCCTGGTGTGACCTCCCCTTCTTTGGGCACAGAGCTGTGACCGCATCAAGCAGTCGGCCTCGGGCACCAAGCGCCGCGTGTTCATCGTGGAGACCATGGGGGGTTACTGTGGGTACCTGTCCACGGTCACCGGCATCGCCGTGGGCGCCGACGCTGCCTACGTCTATGAAGACCCCTTCACTATCCACGACTTAAAGGTGAGCAGGCAGGAATGGCTCTGGCTAAAATGAGAAGGAAAATTGGGGAAGGGAGGGCTCCAGAGCAGGGCAGGAGCTGGAGGACATGGCCATGCCGTGCAGATGCTGGGTTGATGTCAGGACTGGATGCTGTGGGATGGCTGCTGGCATCTCGGTTCATCTTGCAGGCCAACGTGGAGCACTTGACTGACAAAATGAAGACGGATATCCAGAGAGGGCTGGTGCTGCGGTGAGTTGGGGGCCCTCGGGGACAGTCACTGCAAACGTCAGCTCTGTGGCAGGGAGCAAGGCTGGAGCTGAGCCCTTCCTATGGCCAGAGAGGGGTCCTGGGCACGGTGAGGTTTGGCACAGTGAGCACGTGCTCAGCCGTGGGGACACTGGGTGTCTCTGCTGCCATCCCCACCCCAGCCACAGGGTCCTCCTGGGGACACTGGCCAGGGCTCTGGGCCTCAGGGAGAACAAAACAGCACAAAAAATGTGTTACGGGAAACAAAGGGGGACCCTGGACATACCAGTGGAAGAAGCAGCCCCCCAAGCCCTTCCCTCTGCTCCCCAGCAATGAGAAGTGCCACGAGCACTACACCACCGAGTTCCTCTACAACCTTTACTCCTCCGAGGGCAAAGGCATCTTTGACTGCAGGATCAATGTCCTGGGCCACCTCCAGCAGGTACAGACGTACAGGGGACAGGGCGACATGGGCCCTGCTGGCCCTGAGAGCTGAGCAAGGCCTGACATCCCCATTTCTTTGTCCCCAGGGGGGAGCCCCTACCCCCTTTGACCGGAACTACGGGACCAAGCTGGGCGTGAAGGCGGTGCTGTGGATGTCAGAGAAGCTGCAGCAAGTCTACAGCAAGGGTAAGCCAAGGGCTGGGCTTCTCACGGCGGGTGGGGGAGGCTGGTGGCTGCTGCTCCAGGCTTGGCTCTCAGTGAGGTGGCCAAGGTCAGCAGTGTCCCCCTCCCAGGGCGTGTGTTTGCTAACTCTGGAGATACTGCCTGTGTGATCGGGCTGCGGAAGAAGGTGGTGGCCTTCAGCCCCGTGACAGAGCTTAAGAAAGTCACGGATTTCGAGTAAGTCCCCCTGCCCAAGAGGTTCACTGGCTCCCAGAGGAACCTTCCTGGGGTGTCTGCTCTAAAGCTGTGTCCCCCTGCCAGGCACAGGCTGCCCCAGGAGCAGTGGTGGCTGAACCTACGGCTGATGTTGAAGATGCTTGCCAACTACCAGATCAGCCTCACCGAGTACATCTCGGGGCAGATGGAGCACGTCACCCGTCGCACCCTCAGCATCGAGAAGGGCTTCTAGTCCTACCAGCCTGACCCATAGCCCCCACCGTGTCCTCTCTGTGCCCATGTGCTGCTGGGGGAGCACTGTGTCCCCTCTGTTCTCAGTAGCCCTGTAGCTTTGCCATCAACCCCTTACAGCAGGCAGAGCCTGGTGCTGGCTCCCAGCACGGCACAATCTGCCCCGAATCACTGCTGTGGGTTCTGGACCCTGTGCAGATAGAGAAGAGTTGCTTGAGTCCAGCTGCGCAGCCCAGACCCTTAATCTTCCCTTAATAGTTTATTATTATTTAATGATGGGGTATTTTGAGTCCTTATTTAGCGGCTTGACCGCCTGAGCCAACTGCTGCTGCTTGTAGTCACCTGCCCCACATGTGGGAGGGGAGTGAGGAGGATGTGGAGCCATCCTGGAGTGGCTCAGAGCTGGTCCCAGGAAGTTCTGGGTGCCCTGGTGAAGCTCCATCCCCCGTGGGGGTCTCGAGAGCTGAGCACGGGGGTCCTGGTGAGCCCCTGTCCCCTTGCATGACGCTTGGCTGCGATGTCACCACGTGGCTGTGGGCGCCGTGTCCATCATCTCACTGCTGCTCCGTGACCCCTGGATCCTGCACCGCTCGCGGCGCTGCTCCTCTCCTCTAGAGATAAAACCTGCTGGAGCCAAACTTGCCTCCTGGAGTGGTTATTGTGGGGGGACAGGCGGCAGGACAGGTTCGGGGTGGGGGGACAAGCGAAGATTCAAAAACTCAAAGGTTTTCCCAAGCTAGGTTAATGTTGGGGATGGGGGGACAAGCAAAGACTCATGGTTTTCCCAAGCTGGGTTAATGCTGGGCCAAGAGATTTCCTGGTCTTGTGCATTCTCAAAGCCTGGGAGAGAGGGACCATAGGCGGCTTCTCACCCCTGTCCAGGTCATGGTGGGTGCAAGGTCAGCATCCTTTCGCAATCATGTTGCCAATCCCAGAAAAGAATCACTTGGTTCCCACCTTCAAGGGAAGCAGCCAAGTGCTGTAGGGTGGTGCTGTGCTGTTTGTGAGGCAGTTTCTCAGAATGCTGACCAAGTGTGCTGGCCTGGCTGAGCTCTGCGTGCTCGGGCTGCGCCAGACGCTCACAGGGAGCCCCTTTCCCAGGCCACTTCCCTCCTGGGGCTGTTGGCTGACGGCTGCAGCCCACAGGACAGCACCAGCACACATCACAGTCTTTGGGGACAAACATGCCGTTACTTTGGAGCTGTCCCCAAGTGAAAGTGCCCCCTGACTTGCCCCCTGATGGAATGACTCCCTCAGTAGACAAGGGAAAGGTTAGGGATGACGTTTATTCAAATTTCTATACAGCCTGGACACAATCCCACCCAACATCCTCCTGTCTGCATTGGCCAGAGCTGGATTCCATGGATGGAATCTGTTAGATGGATAAGGAATTGGCTGGATGTCACATCCAGAGGGTCAGTGGCTCAGAGTGGCCATCAGTGGCCAGTGGTGTCCCAGGGCTCTGTACTGGGAGCAGTGATATTCAAGATCTGCATCACCGACACAGACAGAGGGTTCGAGGCACCCTCAGCAGGTTTGCAGGTGACACCAGGCTGAGGGTGCAGTGACACTCCTGAAGGACAAGGGCATCCAGAGAGCCCTGGACAAGTTCCAGAAGTGACCCATGGGAATCTCATGATGTTTAACATCACTAAGGGCTGGTGCTGCCCCTGGGTCGGGATGGCCTGCAGGATCAATCCAGGCTGGGGATGAGCAGATGGAGCAGCCCCTGGAGAAGGACTTGGGCTGCAGGTGGGGAGGGCTGGCCCTGCCCCATCCCAGGACCCCCCTGTGTGGGGCTGATCCCCCAGCATGGGCAGCAGGAAAGGGATTGGGATTCTGCCCCACTAGGTGAGACCCCACCTGCAGAGCTGCCCCAGCCCTGGGGCCCAGCACAGGAAGGAGCTGGAGCTGCTGGAGAGAGTCCAGAGCAGGCACCAGGATGAGCAGAGGATGGAGCAGCTCTGCTGGGAGGAAAGGCTGGGAGAGCTGGAATTGTTCAGCCTGGAGAAGAGATGCTTTGGGGTGACCTCACTGTAGCCTTCCAGTACCTGAAGGAGTCAACAAGGAAGATGGAGAAGGACTTTGGACAAGGGCCTGGAGTGTCACACCAAGGGGAAATGGCTTCCCGGTGCCTCAGGGCTGGACAGGATATTGGTAAGTAATTATCAGCTGTGAAGGAGGTGAGGCTCTGGCACATGTTGCTCACGGAAGCTGTGGCTGCCCCATCCCTGGAAGTGTCCAAGGCCAGGTTGGACAGGGCTTGGAGCAACCTGGGCTAGTGGAAGGTGTCCCTGCCCATGGCAGGGAGTAGAATGAGATGGGCTTCCAGGTCCTTTCCCACCCAAAACCATTCCATGAATCCATGATTTCAGTGCTTTTCCCCTTTTTTCCACATTTTAGGCTTCTGGAGGAAGATTGTAACTTTTGTCTCCTCCCCAGCCCCATAAGAAGCAGACCTTGCTGATGCATTGCTGCTCTTGAATGAGTATCTGCCCTGGGACCCCAGGCAGAGACCTGGCTTCTCCTGGAGCTCCGTTTCCTGGTTGGGAAATGGGCTCTTCCACTTTCCTATGTGCCACTCCACTTTTGGGGGAGCCTTCCCTCCCTCCCCCAGCCATGGGCCTCACACCTGCCTCACCAGCAGCCTCTCAGAGTCTGTCAGGATGGTTTGAAGGGAAGTGGCTCAGTACAGCTGCTGGCATTTTCCACAGCTGGGAATCATCTGCATTCACGGCTCGATATTCCCAGCTCAGGCAGGGCAGGGTGACAGCAGGTCATGTGGAAAATCTGTCGGCAGCACAGCCCTGCAGCAAACAGGTTTAGGGTGTGAATGGGGACAGTGGTGTCCCCAAGCTCAGACCAGCTGCACGTTGAGGGACAGGAGTCACTACAGCCCTCACACTTAATTTCCACTAAAAAAAATACCTGGAGGCCCAAATTCCTGGGAGAAAAGGGACAGGCACAGCCACTGCATTCCGAGGATGAGCAGGAGGTGACGTGACTGTGCTCCCAAACTTCCCAGCACATCCAGCCCACCCTGAAAAGAGGGCAGAGCAAGGCTCCAGGAGCATCCTGCAGTGGAAGGCAGGCTGCCAGGTCCCTGGAGGGGCTGAGCTCCCACTGGGATTTGCTGGGATGCTGCAAAGAGCAGTTGGGAGCTCCAAGGGCAGCACCAGCAGTAGCCAAGGATAACAAGCACAGCACGTAGGCAGTGAGCAGCCCAACTTCTCCAGGAATTGTGTCAGTGTGGCCTCAAGGGCACAGAGATTGCTCCACCAGCCCCATGACCAAGTCTTGATGGATGGCTCCTTTGATCACTCATATCCCAGAAAAGCTGGGGGTCCAGCTCACCCCAACAACTCCCCTGTTCCTTGACATGGCCAGGCCAGGGGCCTGGGAGAAAACTTGGGTGAGTCTCCCAGGCCCTGGCTGCCAAAGGAAGTCTGGGACATCATAAATCACGCAACTGCAGCTGGATTTAACGCAGAAGGCAAGAACAAAGGTCTTTCGAGGAGTTAAAGGCATCAGCAAATCTAACCCTGAGTGACGAGGGTCAAACTGTGTCCCTTCCCACCAAGGTCAAGCAAACAGGCTTGTGCACACAGGGCTGTCACCATCCCTGAGGAGAATTCCTTCCTGGTAGCACAGCCTGGTCACTGCACAAACAGGGGCAGGGGGGCCATGGGAAGGCCACGTTGCCAGTGCAGCGCTGGGAGGCACGGAGAGCTCATGTCCTGTATCTCAGGGCCATCGTCGTGCCCAGGTGGCTCTGCACTGAGCCTTCCTCACCACCTCTTTTGCTCCCTGCCTTTGCTGTGCTTGCAAGAAGGTTGCAAGACAGCCCAGTGGCCCTGCAGAGCAGCGCCGGGAGCAGGCTCACCGTTTCAGAGGCGCAGTGAAGCGGGAAGGCTCGGGGCTCCCAGCCCTCCTCCTGCTCCGCAGGGCTCACAATGCACTCCCTGAACCAGAGGTAATGGAGCACTGCCCCCAGCCAGGCCTTTGCTGAAACCAGCCACCACTTACACAGCCTTGAGGGATAATTGGGTTTATTTGGTATGTCACAACAGTTTACTTTGTACTTTACAGCTCTAGAAAACTTGAAAAATGCAGTTTTATCACTTAAAGAGCAACACCCACCCCTGATGCCTGTGCAAAGCAGGCAGAATGCTCGGGGCCTTTTAACTGGAATGTTTCCTTAAGCTGCTCTAATGCCTGCAGGGAATGTTGGTGTGAGAGGACAGCTGAGCATTCAGGATGTGGGAGTCATTTCTGGTTCACCTAAGCTGCTCTGAGCTTTCCTTTGGGCTGCCTGACCACCACTGCAGGCGCTGCGTGCGCCAGGAAGGACCTGAGGAAGTCAGCCAGAGCTGGAAAATAAATTAATAACGGGACATTGACCTTCACCACCTGCACGAGACAGCTCTTGGTGACCATCTCAGGCAATGTCTCCCTGTCAGACTTCACCAAACCAAATCTCTGTGGTTCAAGCTGCCCTCAGAGGTGCTGTGCACCCCCAGCTGGCTGAGGGGCAGAGACCTTTCCAGCCAGCAGCAGGCTCTGCTCCCCCTCGGATCTCACAGCACCTCTGGCAGCATGCAGCCCTCTTCCCTTCTGCTTCACTGACTTGCCTGCAGCCCCCATCCAAGAGCTCCAGCCACACAGGACACAGTATCAGAGCCTGCTGCACAAGCAGGAAATCTCTGGAGAAGGAGCATCCCATCCCATCCCATTCCCTAGCATGGGAAGCAGAGGGGGGAGCACCGAGGCTTGGCTGCAGCCAGGGATGTGTGGGCAGGACAGTGCCGCGGGGCTGGGGCTGCAGGGAGCTTGGAATAGGGATGGACGTTGTCAGTCTTCCTGCAGCTCCTTCTTCTGGAGCCTCCTGGCCACCGTCTGCTGGATGATCTCCAGCCCCTCTGCGTCCAGTTCCTTCATGAGAAGCAGGATGGCACTCAGGACATTGTTCTGTCGGGATAAGGCAGACACTGCTTTGTAGCAGCCAGCCAGGACAAGGACACTCGATTTTCCCTGCTCTTTCTACGAACTCCTCCACCACCAGCAGCACTGGCAGCAGTTTGGAGCAGCCACCTGCAGCCACGGGAGCGGGACTAACAACCAAGCCCTCGGGGCAAACACAGGCAGAGGCTGCATGTGGCACGTGACGAGGCTGGAATGCAGGACAAACCCACCCGCCCAGTCCTGTGCGGGCTGCCCACACGCCTCTGGCTCCTGGCCACGCTCCAGCCTGGCTTCTGTAAGAAAAGCACATTCAGGAGTGGCCACCCTTGCTCTCCAGCATGTGTAGGACGATAAAGGACAGAAGACCCCTGCTCTGAGGAATGAAGAGAGCTGGTGCTCTCTGCAAAGGACCCTTGAAGGTCCCCAGCCCTGCCACTACCACAGGAGCACTACCAACACCAGGCTATGGCTCTGTCAAATTGTGTCCTGAAGAAGTCCAGGGAGAAATTCCACAGCCTAAATAACTGTCCTTCTAGGGAGAATATCTTGCCTGACAACCAACCTGAACCTCTCCAGCTGCAATGAGAGGCCACTTCCCCCCTTTTTAATGGTCAGAGCATGTGGTGCTGCTCTAGGCAGCTATGGCAGAGTGAGGCAGTGTGGACATAGATCTTGCTCTGCTGATTGATGCAATGGCACCGAGTCCAGAACTCTGCAATTCCCAGCTGTACCACCAAAATCCAGGTTCATCCGAGGCTACATGATGGAGGGGGCTGAGGAACCACCTAAGCTTCCTGTTCAGCAGCCCCTTCCCAAGGTTTGACCCTCCCCTTGCTATAGGAACGCCTCCTAATGTCCAGTCTGAACCTCCCCGGCACAGCTTTGAACCATTCCCATGTCTCGTATTGCTGGATCTCAGGCAGAAGAACTCAGCGTCTCCCTCCCCACATCCCCTCCTCAGGAAGCTGCAGAGGGCATGAGGTCACCCCTCGACCTCCTTCTCTCCAAATCAAACAAACCCAGAGCCCTCAGCTGCCCCTGGACATTTCTTCCAGTCCTGGCATCAGCTCTGTTCTCCTCCTCTGGGGACATCCAAGATCCTTCACATCCTTCAATGCTGGGGCTCAGCCCCGCATACAAGAAAAAGCAATTTGGTCTTTAAAAGATACTCACTCTCTTCTTGCAGCTGCAATCTGTCTCATGAGGGGAAAAGGAGTATTTATCCCTGGGAACAGGCTTCATATCAAGCTCCTCCTGAGTTTTGCTAAAAATAGGGAGGAAAAGCAAATGTTACTATAACCAGGTGAGAGAACCTTCCTCTGCCAGGCCAATCCTTCCTCATCACAGGCAAGCATGCAAGGAGTATCCAGCTGAAGGAGCCCAGGGAAAGGACTGGAGTT
The DNA here is from genome assembly GCF_052056855.1 of Sturnus vulgaris. NCBI lineage: Eukaryota > Metazoa > Chordata > Aves > Passeriformes > Sturnidae > Sturnus > Sturnus vulgaris. The sequence goes on along the minus strand of NC_142252.1, from coordinate 4,790,911 downwards.
CCCAGATCAGAGAGGATGCACAGGCAGCTGACGAGCTCGAGTCACCCTCCACAGCAGAGCCTGTTTGACAGACACAGAACCAGCCCCAGCAGTGCCACTGAACCAGCACAGCTCCAGTGCAGTAACCAGAACAATGGGAACCTGCACCAGCTGCACCTGGCCCCTGGAATGTCAGGGTGCTTGAGTTCAGCCCAGAAGTGCTGTTAGCTGCCCAGCCCTCACTTTGTCTCCTCCAGGCTGCAGCTGAGCAGCTCGCTCTCGGGCTCCGTGGTGGATCCGGCGGCGCTGGACGCAGTGGACTCGGTCCAGCCGTTCTCCACACTCCTCCGGGCCGGCGGGGCTGTGATCTCCACGCCATCCACCAGCGCCTGAGACAGCTCCTCCTCTGTCACAGCTGCAAAGGCCATAACAAATGCCTGTTGCTATCAACTGCAGCAGCCAAGGGGGGTGGCATCTCAGCTGCTGCAGAGCTGTTTCCAAGGGGTTTGGTCCAAAAATTGTCTGGCATTTTGCTTTCACCCTCCTCCTGCAGTGAAACCCGTGTAGGAGAATGCTGGACACAAGCACCAGCCTACCAAAGTGAGAAGGGTATCAGGGAGGGATGCAAACATGCTTTGCTATTTCTTATCTCTGGAGAAGGCTCCAAAAGCCACCAAACTGCTGCTACCAGATAGAAAAAAAAAAAAAAAAAACAAAAAAACCAGAGAAGCTATTCTACAGCAGCAGATCCAGTTATAGAACCTTTGCCTGGCCACAGCAAAGAGAGAACTCTAAAAACCACTAATTAGTGGTACTGTCTGAGCTATAATGAGGCACTCAGTCCTGCCTGAAGGAAAGGGAAGGCATGGGGAAGGAATACGGGAAGGGGAAGGGAAGAGGTAAGAGATTCAGATGTGGATGAGGATAGGGATGGAGAAGGAAAAAGGGGAAAGAGGAAAAGGAGGCAGACAGGAAAGGGAAGAGAAATGGAAAGGGAAGACAAAGAGAGAAAACAGCTTAGAAGCACTGGATCTAACTCAACCCCTAACACGTCCCGACTCTAGGAAAACTCAAAGGACACCTTCGAGAGGAACCAACACATCCCCCTTTCCCAGGCCGTGGCCCAGGGCTGCCCGGAGGTGCCCAAAGCCCACCCTGGTTGTCGAGTTTCTGCAGGCTGGGCAGGTTGCGCAGCACGGTCATGCGGTAGCGGTGGGGGTCGGGCCCGCAGCAGGGGTTCTCTGCCAGCCACAGCACCCGCAGCCGCGGCAGCGTCTTCAGGTAGAACAGCTCATCCAGGCTCGTGATGTTGTTCTTCCTCAGGTACAGCTCGCTCAGGTTCTGGCACTGGTGCAGCGGCTCGAGGTCCGAGATGCCGTTGACACTGTGGAGACACCGTCAGAGCCCTCACTGCCCTATCCAGGAGGGAGCACAGCACTCCCCAGTCCCCTTTCCTGCAACAGCCTCACCCCAGCACGGCACAGCAAGGGACATTCACCCCATGCCTTGTGGCATTTCATCTTTGTCAGCAGAGGAAAGAATTGAAAGAGCTGCTGCTCCATCCTGCTGAGGATGACAAAGAGCCTCTTCTTCCCCCAAACCTGCCCCCTTTTCTGTAGCAGCTCTTCAGACCCACCCAAGGAGAATCCATGTAAGATTCTCAAGTTAAAAGGCTTGAATTCGCCGAGCATTGGCTCCATGGGATCCCCAGGATAGGTGAAAGTTGAGCATATTATGGAAAGGGAAAGCTCTGAGAGATCCAAAAAATATTCCAACAAGTATTTTGGAAACAGGCCACACACAGAGGCCAAGAAGATCCCCGTCAAAACTTTGGAATAGAGTTTCAGGAGCAACAATCCTAAGGGTTTTTATCACTTGACAAAACAGAGAATATTTTCTTAAGGAGCACACGGAATCGTGCAGAGGAGCTGCTGAGGAATAATCATTTCTGTATCTCTGCTATTTGAGAAATGGGGCATGAAGAGCCAGGCAGCTCACACACACAACCCCAACAACGTGGGAAGAAACCATCCTCAGGGAAAGGTGATTTCCCTGCCCTCTCCAAAGCTGGCAAACTGGCATTCACCTGAACGTGATCACCTCGATGTTGGGCAAATCACGGCATATGGATATCTGGCAGGAAGAGACAGAAACAAGTTGGCACACGTGGGGGAAAATATAAATAAACCAAATAGAAATCACAAAAAGCACCATCAGGAATTTGAGTTTGCTTCAGTCTAGCCCGAGCTTAACAGCACCAGAGATTTTCTGACACAGCGAGTGCAGTGTCAGCAGCTCCTCCAGCCTCTGCTCAGGAGTGGAAGTGCAGACACCAGCCAGTGTCACATTGTTCTGCTCCAGCAACTCTGCAGTCTTTACAGGCAGGAAAGGCTCCCTCCCACCCCTTCCAGCCTTCCCCTAGCGACAGAACTTCATCCAAAATCACCACAGAGCTAGGACTCAGGGTCTCGCACTCCAAGGCTCCATGCTGGGCCTTGGAGAGAAATTTTCCAATGTGGAAACAGCAACAATCACTTTTTTTTAAATATACTGTGAGATGCTAATCAACTCTGAAAAGCCCTGCAGCTCACAGGCACAGGGCCAGGCCTCCCCAGTGCCCTGCCAACCCCATCGCCTCCATGGTGTCCCTGCTGCGGCTGTGGGCCCGGCTCCTCTGGCTCCTCCAGTACTTACATCCGTCAGGTGGCTGCCCCTGTGACAGGAGAGGGGGGTCAGTGAAAGCACAGCAGGGCTGAGCCTCCCCCTGCACCCCCCACAGCCCCACCAGCCTGCTCCACCAAAATGCTCCAGCACAGCCATGGGCCTTGTTGTGCCTCCCTGCCCAGCCCTGCCTGTTCTCCCTCACCCAGCCCTACCTGATGCCCCTCGCCCAGCACTGCCTGGTCCCCACTCCTGCCTGTCTGCCCTTACCCAGCCCTGTCCCACCTTCCCATGCCTCCCTTCCCACCCTCCCTCCATCCTTGTCTCCCCTCCCTGCTCTGCCTGTGTCCCCAGCCTCAGCTCTTCCCATCCCATCTCCATCCTGGCCTGCCACCCCTCATCCATCCCTGCCTGTCCCTTCTCCATCCTTGTCCCCCCTCCATCACCGTCCTTCCTCTCATCTTCATCCGAGCCTGTCCCTCCTTAGTCTCTGTCTCCTCTCAGTCCCTGTCTGTCCCTCTCAGTCCCTATCTGTCCCCCCTCAGTCCCTGTCCTCCTTCCTCATCCCTGCCTGTCCCCCCTCATCCCTGCCTGTCCCCCCCTCATCCCTGCCTGTCCCCCCCTCATCCCTGCCTGTCCCCCCCTCATCCCTGCCTGTCCCCCCTAATCCCTGTCTGTCCCCCCTCATCCCTGTCTGTCCCCCTCAGTCCCTGCCTGTCCCCCCTCATCCCTGTCTGTCCCCCTCAGTCCCTGCCTGTCCCCCCTAATCCCTGCCTGTCCCCCCTCATCCCTGTCTGTCCCCCTCAGTCCCTGCCTGTCCCCCCTCATCCCTGCCTGTCCCCCCTCAGTCCCTATCCCCCCTCAGTCCCTGTTCCCCCCTGTCCCGTCCCCGCGCCCACCAGCAGTTGAGGCGGCGGACGCCATCGAGCGCGGCCGCCTTGGCCTGTGCCAGCACGGCCGCCCGGCTCAGCCTCATGCCGGGCCGGGCCGGGCCGCGCCGCGGCTGCAGCAGGGGCGGGAGCGGCGGGCTCAGGCTCCGCCCGCCCGAGGCGGCTCCGCGGCTCCGGGGATGGATTTTTGTTCCTCCTCCTCCCCTCCCTCCGCTCCGCTCCCCGCCCCGCCGCAACCCCCGGGCCCCGCCCGCCCGAGCGCCGCGGCCGCAACGGGCGCGGGTTGAGGTGGTTGTTCATATTTACGGGTGAATCCTATTAGCCGCTTAATTATGTCTTATTATAGAGTGTTTTGTACACAGAGCTGCGCCTTTGTGGGTGTATATTTATGTGAAAGGATCACCATGGAATCGTGGAGTGCTTTGGGCTGGATGTGAAATGCCCATCTCAGTCCAAGCCCCTTCCGTGGGCAGGGACACCTGCCACTAGCCCAGGTTGCTCCAAGCCCTGGCCAACCCCGCCTTGAAGATGTCCAGATTGCTTCTGTGGGCAACCTGTGCCAGGGCCTCACCACTCTCACAGGGAATTTTATTTTTTTTTCTTAATATCTAATCTAAACCGACTCCTTCAATTTGAACCCATTCCCCCTTGGAACAGCATATGAGTGTATAATTTTATATCTGACTTTACACATATATCCCCATATACCCCTGCATCTGTATATGTACAAAGTGTGCATAAATAAAATGTATCTCCATTTTCTATAATAAATATATAATTTATGCCCTCTCACCCATCTCTGCCTGTTCCCCATCTGTATCCTTGGCCCTATCTCTCCTCAGATCCTAAACATTCCGACAGGTGATAGCTCAGCCCTTGAAAAATATGTTTTGTGCAAACAAGAGTTAATGACTATCTCAAGAATGACTAATACAGCACTACAGTTTCTTACTCCTCTTATCCCATGGGGCAATAAGAAAACTAACACTCACCTTTGAACCAGCCTTGAGACTCAAGTGGTTCAGGACTCATTTTTACAGACCCAAAGTCCTTCAGGAATCCTCTCTTAGACTGCTGGGTTTCTACACTACCATATGATGTGGTGCAGAAAAACCTCCAGTTTGTATCTTCAGGGGTAGAACAGCAGCAGGTGGTTGAATGGGAGAGCTGGAATAAAAAGGTCTGGAGAAGCAGTGTGGTTAGTCCAGAAAAAGAGATTAATGCAGTGTTTCCCAGTGTTTTTATGTGTGTTTTCACCTTATTTGGCAACAGAAACAACTGCAAAATGGAGGTTGGGTGTTCCGTGTTTGGTTGTGTGGGTGTTTGGGTGCTGCTGCAAAAGGAAGAGTTCAGGTGTGTGGATGGGACACATAGTTTACAAAATCACAGAATCATTAAAGTTGGAAAACACCTCCAAGATCATCGAGTCCAAGTTGTGCCTGATCCCCACCTTGTCACCAGCCCAGAGCACTCAGTGCCACATCCAGGAGTTCCTTGGACACCTGCAGAGATGGGGACTCCAAACCTCCCTGGGCAGTCCCTTCCAAGTCCTGCCCACCCTTACAGTGAAGAAATTCCTCTGATGTCCAACCTGACCCTCCCCTGGCACAGCTTGAGGCTGTTCCCTCTCCTCCTGTCCCCGTTCCCTGGGAGCAGAGCCCGACCCTCCCCAGCTGTCCCCTCCTGTCAGGGAGTTGTGCAGAGCCAGAAGTTCCCCCTGAGCCTCCTTTTCTCCAGGCTGAGCCCCTTTCCCAGCTCCCTCAGTGTTCCTGGTGCTCCAGCCCCTTCCCCAGCTCTGTTCCCTTCCCTGGACACACATCCTCAATGTCATTCCTGAACTGAGGGGCCAAGAACTGGACACAGCACTTGAGGAGCCTCAGCAGTGCCAGCACAGGGCACAACCCCGGGCCTGCTGGGCATCCTGTTCCTCATAGAGTCAGTGGTGAACATGGTGGTGCCAGCTTAATGGTTGGACTCGAAGTTAGAGGGCTTTTCCAGCCTTAATGATTCCATGATTCTATGGAACACACTAGAAGTGAACCTTTGTGGTGTGGGGAGAGGAGATGGGTGGCACTGAGCTCCCTCCCCTCGTGATTGCCACACTTCCGGATAAGGGAAGGGCTGAGGGATGTGTTTATTGGGATCAATGGGCATGCACTTTTCAGGGAAAAACGTGGGATAAGCAGGTTAGGCAGATCATCCCACTGCACTTCCCTCTCTGTGTCTCAGCACTTAGCTGCCATCACATCCACAGACATCTGGGACACCAGTGGTGCATGAGGATTTCAGAGCTGGATACACAAGCACTTGGAGGCAGATGGAACAATTCAACAATTCTTGGAATTCTTGGGTTTTCTGTATGCAGTTGTCCACAGGCCAGCTGGCATAAGGAAACTCAGGATCTGGGCCTTGGGCTGTATGTTGGTGAGGGCAGCAGCAGGACCCGAGGAACAGCAATATCCAGGAATTTGTGGTACTTTTGTTCACCAAAACCCAGGCTGCTTTCACTTCCACTGGAACGCAGAAACGCCCAAGCATGATTCCAATCCCCCAGCTCTGCAATCCCAGCCCCAGCCCTGCATTGCTGCACTGTGGGCAGCCGAGCCCGAGACGGGCTAAGGAGATTAAGGAATCTTCTCTAGATGCCACAGAGAGATTTTTGTGCTCATCCCGCTGGAAAAAGCACAGGTCAATCAGTTTTACCGGCACTGTCTGATCTGACACTTCTCCTGAGACTGAATCAGACACAAACATGTATTTCGTTCAGGTTAATTAAATAAAATCTATTTTAATCCACTGTTTAATTCTGCAAGTAGTAGCAATAATCATCTCAGGCAAACCTCTGCCCCAGTCTTTTAAAAAGAGAGCAGTTAAATAATGCATTTAGGCTTGTGAAGTGCATGGAGAGAACAGGAGAACCCCTGAGGCCTGAGACCACGTGGCCTCTCCAGGGATCACCTACAATCCATGGCACGTCCACATCCTGCTCACAGCCCTGCAGTGTCCCTAATAGATCTTCCAATGTTCCAAAGCAGGGGTCAGATCTCCCCATGGCCCTCATGAGGCCCCACCTCACCCCCTAATTCCTGATGGTGGGTTGTGGTCACTTTTTGAGTCTGTGGGAGCCAGAGAGCAAAAGTACTTTCAGTCAGGTCTGCACTATGCAGCAGCCTCACATTTCCTTTCCAGCTTCATATCAGTGTTTTATAAAATGAGCCTTTTAGAACCTGTTTAATGGCTTTGTGGAGGGTGCAGGAAAACCATTTCTTGCATTTAATAATCCTTGTGTGTATTTTTACCTCTCGTTTCCAAGCAGGACATTTGCTGTGATCTATGATTCCTCTATGCAGGGTGTCACAGCTCACTTGTGATTCTCTCAATAGTCTCAGAAGGAAAAGGTGGAACCCCCTGCATGTCCTGGCTACTGAACTGAACTGCCTGGATGTAGTGTGGGATTTCTGCTGGAGTGGGAGTCACACACAGGGAATTTGAAGGAGCTGGGAGCTGCCAATGATAGTGATGACTGCCCTTGCTGCCAGTAGCAGCCACATCTCCACACTGCTCTCCAGGCTTGTCACTGTCACAGATGGGTGTCTGCCCTCCCAGGTATCATGGAATCATACAATCACACAATATCCCAAGCTGGAAGGAACCCACGAAGATCATCCAGTCCAACTCATGGCCCTGCACGGACACCCCAACAATCCCAACCTGTGCCTGAGAGCATTGTCCAAATGCTGCTGGAGTTCTGGCAGCCTTGGGGCCATCCCCATTCTTTGAGGAGTCTGTTCAATGCCCCACCACTTCTGGGGGGAAGAACTATTTCTTATTATCCAAGCTAAATATCTCCCCAGCACAGTTTCCTGACATTCCTTCAGGTCCTGCATGGAGTGGTTTTGTCTTCTATTCCACGTCAGAGCTCACATGTCTCTTACTTTCTGGAGCTGGAGATGGCAGTGCCTGTATGGACACCTCTGAGTCCTGGCAGCTGGGAAAGCAAGCAGAGCCACCTCTCCCGATGCAACCCCACTCTGCTGACAGCAGCTTTATGTGTTCCAGAAGCTGATCCCTATCAAGCACCACCCTGATTGAGAAAAGCTGTTAAACAGGATAGATGGAGCAACATGGCTTTGGGAGAGTTTTATTTTCTTCGTATCCTAGAGATGTGGTCAGCCGTCCTGGAGATGGGCTCTGCTTCCTGCCCTTTCCATTTCCCTGGAAAAGCCCCATATGTTTGAGAATACCTCATTTCTGAGCAACATATTGTTCCTGTAACTGCTGCAGTGTGGGGTCATGGCAGCTTTGGCCATGCTCTAGTTCTGAGGATGCTCATGGCAGTTCTCCAGCAGCTTTTTCACCCACAGGACATTCCCTTTTAGCAGCCGTCAGTGCTCTGGGTGATGGATGGAGACAGGCACGTCACACAGGCTCCATCAGTTTTCCAGTTTGGGAAGCATCCCCTCTTTAGTCCATCTGAAGAGCCAGCCAAGAGGAGCACCTCTGTCTACAAGACACTTCCAGAGCTAGGGAGGCAGATGAGCACTCCAGGTCCAAATTAACAGAGAAGCTTCTGTAGAAATTCTGGGGAAAAAAGTTTTGGAGAGGATTTCCAGGAAAACTCCTGCTCCCTCTATTATCCCCTGTGACCACCAGCACTAGACCTGTTTCACCAGCAAGCAGCTGTGCAGGTACCACAGCCACACCTCAAACCATCTGGAGACACTGCACAGTCCCAGTGGCCTGACCAGGATGAGGAATCTCCCAACAGACAAGATCTGTCTCACCCAACAAATAAGAATTCCCAAGGCAGACATCCACAATAAAGGGAAATCACGGCCAACTGCATAGAGTGAGTATTGAGGGGCTGGAGTGTGTCTGGAGAAGGGAACAGAGCTGGGGAAGATCTGGAGCACCAGGAACAGTTGAGAGAGCTGGGGAAGGGGCTGAGCCTGGAGAAAAGGAGGCTCAGGGGGGACCTTCTGGCTCTGCACAACTCCCTGACAGGAGGGGGCAGCCAGGTGGGGGTCAGACTCTGTTCCCAGAGAACAAGCTGTGGACTCAGTAGTGTAAGATTTATAATTGGACTTGATTTTCCCAACCTAAATGATTCTGTTCTGTTCTACTCACTTCCCTCTGCTCTTTCAGCAGGAAGGTGAGCTGACACTTGGGAATAAAGGTTCTTCCTAGCAGGATGAGTTCTGTGATCCCCTTGTAGTGAAGAGCTGCACAGGTGCTGGGCATGGCAGAGCTCTGGGCAGCACAGAGCCAGGAAGGGCTGCAGCGGGATGGCAGTGGGAGCTCACATGGAAAAGGTGCACACACACTCCAGGGAAAAGCTGTTTGAGAGCCTGGTCCATCCCCCTTGGCAGCAGAGCCACCAATGCTCACTAATGATTCCCCAGCTGGCTCGCTCCCTGCTGTGGTTCCCGGTGCTCTGGAAGCGTGTCCATGAGCTGTGTGAGTGGTTTGGGGGAAGAGAGGCAGAGGGCAGCAGGAGCTGCCAGGCTGGCTCTGCAGCTGCACATATATGCTGCTGGCAAAAACAAACTCCTTTCCATAACTTCCAGAAGTGTGGCTTTTTCTGCCTGCAATTCAGTAGGCAAATGCCACAACCCCCCGGGTGAGCATCCCTGTTTGCCTTTTACATGGTAAACATGGCAAATATAGCAGGTGACTCATTCAATCGATCCTGAAAAGAAACTGCAGGTGGATTTGTGAAACTTCCAAAATCCACTTGGAATCGGGAATTTAAGTAATTCCCACCTTTGTTTTTATGTTTTGTTTGTTTATCTGTTGAAAAAAACCCTGAAAAATTAACATCAAAGTTCAATCACAGCACAGATTAGCAGGACCTATGGATGTACTCCAGCATTTGCTCAGCTGAGGGACAGCTGGAAAGTTTCCACCAGGAGTTGATTTGGATGTAGTTAGAGCAGCCCAGGGACCTCAATAGTGTAGGCACGGGCCAGTCTTCTCTCACTTGGGATCAATTTTGGGGATTATACATAACTGGATAGAGGGAAATTGCTGTTCTGGGAGCTGTTACAGCAGCTCTGAGCCACATTTTCTACTCATGACTTTCCACTCATTCCTTGTTCCTAATCTTTAATCTTCACTTAAATGTTCTTAATCGTCACTTAATCTTTGTTCTTGCAAGACACTGACCTCCTAGGGGGGGATGTGAGGAAGGAACAGGATTAAGAGGTGAAACAACTTGGCTGCAAAGCAGCATTGTCCTTGGTAGATCTGGGTGGAGAAAAATGCTGGTTCAGCTCCCTGTGCTTCTTTGTGCCCCTTTTTAAATTCCCTACAGCTCCCACTCTGTTTGGGCTCCCTTCATTAAATCCTCAGAAAGAAGGAAGGCAAGAGGGAGCCTCCTGGCCCACCTTGATTCTAATGTTCTGCCCTTTTCCCATGTATTTTGGTCTCTTTATAAGGCAGGGACCTGATATCATCCTGATCCCTTCAGGCTCTTTCCTGCACATCTCACAGCATCACACACTCTGCATAAAGAAACAGCATATTTTACTTTGATTTGTAAATCAGCAGGATCCCAATTCCCATGTAAATGTATTCACAGGATGCATGTTATTGGCAAAAGGAGCTGATAACAACTGTCTCTACAGAGCCTCTCCTGGTGCTCCAGACGCTTCCCCAGCTCTGTTCCCTTCTCCAGCCCCACTCTTCTCCAGACACACTCCAGCCCCTCGATGTCTCTCTTGCTGTGAGGGCCCAGAGCTGTCCCCAGGGCTGGAGGAGCCTCACAGGTCCCAGCACAGAGGGGCAGTCCCTGCCCTGGGCCTGCTGGACACACCATGGCTGGGACAGCCCAGGGGCCATCGGCCTCTTGCCCACCTGGGCACACCTGGGCTCGTGTCCAGCTGCTGTCACCAGCACTTCCTGGGCCTTTCCCAGCTTTCCAGCCACTCTGTCCCCAGCCTGGAGCTGCATGGGGTTGGTGTGATCCAAGGGCAGAACCTAGCACTTGGCCTTGTTGACCCTCACCTCGTTGTCCCCAGCCCATGGATCCAGCCTGTCCAGATCCCTCTGGAGAGCCTTCCTGCCCTCCACACTCCCACCCAGCTTGGTGTTACCTATGAACGTTCTGAGGGAGGCCAATCCTCTCATCCAGATCATGGATAAAGATATTAAACAGTGCTGGGTCCAACATCAAGCCTTGGGGTTCCCCAGTGTGCCCAGCCCAAGCTGGATGTAACTCCATTCCCACCATTCCCTGTGCCCAGCCATCAGCCAGGTTTTTGCCCAGCAAACAGTACACTCATGGAAGCCAGGAGCAGCCAGCTTCTCAGGGAGAATGCTGTAGGAAACAGTGTCCAAGGCACAAGAGAGACTGTTAATCGACCTGCAAAAGGTGTTTTACAAACTCTGGCAGGAATGTGTCTGCTGAGACCATGGTCAAGAGGCCCCCAAATCCAGATTGACATTGCAATACAAGCTGGAAGTGGCCTAAGCAAACAGAAAAATGTCTCTTCAATCCAGCTGCACTCCCTGCACAAAAGGCTGCCTCTCTGGGTGCTGCTGGGAGCAGGGAGATAATCTCCTTGGGATCATCTCACACATCTGTGTCACTGCTGCAGGCACAGAGGGCTCAGGTGTTCCCCAAAGGTAGGGAGGCTTCCCTAACTCCTAGTTACCCACATTTAAATGTGAAGGAAAGGATCAAAGCATGCTCAGATCAGTTGTTTCTTTTCCTCCATGCCCTCTTCTCCTCCTCAGAGTATTTTTGGGAGCATTAGGGTGTCTGCCACCACTGGGACAGGGAACAGGCCCTAATTCCTAGGAAATTCCATATGATTTATTTCTTCTCGTGTTTTCTTGTCCCACTGGTGAAGGGGAGGAGAAGAGGTGGGCAATGCCTTGTCCTGCAGTGAGGGTTGTAGGCAGTTTTGGGGTTTACAGTCTCTGAGGGTTGAGTACTGCCTAGATTTGTAAATACAGACCAAGGGCTGGAAAAACAAATGTCCATTAAACTTCCTGGAAGAAAGGCAGGAGGAGCTGAGGTCACTTGGTCTGTTCAGCCTGCAGAAGAGGCTGAGGACAGAGCTCATCAGGGGCTGCAGCTTTCTCCCAAGGGGCAGCTCCAATCTCTGCTCTCTGTGACCACATACAGGACCCAGGGAACAGCTGGAGCTGTGTCAGTGAGGTTTAGGTTGGATATTAGGAAAAGGTTCTTCCCCCAGAGGGTGCTGGGGCACTGACCAGGCTCCCCAGGGTATGAGCACAGCCCCAGGGCTGCCAGAGCTCCAGGAGCATTTGGATAACACTCTCAGGCACAGGGTGGGATTGTTGGGATGTCTGTGCAGAACCAGGATTTGAGCTTTTCAAGCTCAGGATCAAGGTGTCAGTAACTGCTGTAACACAAGCAAAGCATTGAGATGAAACCATTGGCATAAGAAAACCCTGTGGTATTTTTAAATCAGCAAAAGCTGCAAAAATACTGCTCATCTTCCTCTTTAGTTGACAGATTCACCTTTGTGTTCTGGGGCTGGCAGGGAGAGGAAAGGCAGCCAAGCAGCCTCTGGCTTGTCTCTTCTCACGAGTGTCAGAGGTGATGGAAATGGAAGTGGGGTTCTCCCTGGGTGCCTTTGTAGTCATCACATGGGAATGCACCATGAAGCCATCAGTGATTTGCTCTCTTCCCTTTGCACTTTGCCTCCAGCCTGCTCTCCCGGCATTCTCAGCTGCTGCCACTTCTTCAATCTGTGTGGGGAATGGTGACAGGAAAATCCCACTTAGAAGAGGCACTGACCTGTTCAGGCTCACAACGGGGCAGGCAGGGCATTACCCAGCCCTCACTGCAAAGGAAATGCATTTCAGTGAAGAAAAATAGTCACTGCTGGGATGTCAGATGGTTACAGAAGCATTTCTGGAGCAGGACTATGTCCTGCAGCTGTACTTTGTGGGATAACAGGTGCACTTTCGACTTGAAAAAGAGTTGGTTTGGATTAGGTATTAGGGAAAAATTGTTCCCTGTGAGAGTGGTGAGGCCTTGGCACAGGCTGCCCAGAGAAGATGTGGCCATCCCATCCCTGGAAGTGTCCAAGGCCAGGTTGGACAGGGCTTGGAGCAACCTGGGATAGTGGAAGGTGTCCCTGCCCATGGCATGGAGTGGAAATGGATGAGCTTTAAGGTCCCCTTCAAACTAGACAATGCTGGGACTCACTGGGATGAGCTGAGCAGGTGCAATGTCTCCTCCTGTCTCCTAGCTCCAACCCTTGTGCAGTGTTGTGGTTTGAAAAGCACTCAAGAATTTGGTATTTTGGTTAAACCAAGCTGTGTGTTTTGAGTCCGGGTGGTCCTCTCTGTGTGGGTGTCCTTTGCTAATCCCTGCACAGTCCTGGCCCTTTGGGGCTGCCAGTGCTTTACTGGTGCTGCTTGTGACATAAAACAGATGCAAGGGAGGTGTTTGCAACACTCCTCGCTGCACATTTTGCGGAGAGACAATGCCAAGGACGGAGGAAACCCCGCCATGTCAGCGACGCTCTGCTGCCCTCGAGTGGGTGCCTAAGAAATATCCCGCTCTTCCCTCCCCACGTGTTCTGATCTAATGCTTCAACATTCAATAAAGTCCCTCAAAACACCATTTTTAAACTGTTTCTTCGGCCTGGGGAGGGTGAGGGCCATGACCTCACCTGGGGCGAGGGTGTGGGACCTCACCTGAGGGGGAAGGGGCGGGGCCCTGTGACCTTCACCTTGCGGGTGACGTGAGGGGCGTGTCCTCAGCTTGAGGGGCGTGGCCACGGCACAGAGGGTGGTGCGGGCTGAGTGGCGCGGGTTTGTGGGCGTGGCCACGCTGCGGGCGTGGTCTCGCCTCACGGGCGGCTTCAGGCCAGGGGCGTGGCCTTCCTAAAGGCGCGTAAACGCGGGGGCGTGGCCTAAAGTCAGAGGCGTGGTCTTCTCTTCGTGGGCGGTGCCGTGTGGGGCGTGGCTTTGTGGCGTGGGCGCGGCCCCCGGCTCAGGGATGTCCCCTCTGGGGGCGTGTCCTGCCGAGCGCGCGCGCGCGCGGCCCCGCGCTCTCGTCACTTCCCGCGCGGACGGCGCTGTCGCCGGGGACGGTCGTGTCCGGTTCGGGCGGCGGCGTGAGCGGCGGGACGGGACGATGAGCGACAGCGGGGAGCAAAACTACGGCGAGCGGGTAATACACGGAGCCTGAGCGCGCTGCGCGGCCGGGTCCCCTCTCTTTCCCCTCCCCACACACCCTTCCATCGCCTTCGGGTGGCGCCGGCGCCTCCGCGTTCCCCCGTGTCCCCCCGTGTCCTCTTTCGCGGGTGGCGGAGCCTCCGCGGGAGCGGAGTGGCGGGTGAGGCGGCGCGGCGGGGCCCATGGCGGAGGGGCCGCTCCCCGCGTGAGGCGCTCGGCGCCATCTTGGGCCGGGACCGCGCGCGCCCGGGAGGGACAAAATGGCGGCCCCGAGCCCTCAGGGGCCCCTCGTCCTTTATCCCACCCTTGCGGAAGGGGAATTCTGTTATTATCCTCTCTCCAGAGCCGCCTTGCAATCCACTCTCGAATTGCTTTCTAATTTAGACTGTTTTTCGCTCCTTCTCCCCTGTGCAATAATTCTCGGGCCTGGCGTCTAGGTGACTCGGGCTCTCCTCTAATTTAAACTTGATTATCGGAGGCAACCCCTTGGCTTTGTGAAATCTGCAGCAGATATCTGTCAAGGCTCATAGTTTCGGGAAGATCTCATTGTCCGCATGAGCTTTTATTAATGTCGAAATAGATGACTTGCTAAGCTTCCCGTTTGTGATGCACATCTGCATTTTTATTTACTGGATCAGCCTTGTTTGCCTTTTATGTCTTTATTTAGGGTCAGTTTGAGGGATTTTCTTAGAGTAATTGAAATATTTTGCTGCAGCATCGGAGGGAGTTGTGGAGGTGATAAGGTCCTGAGTTTTAAACTGGACGGGGCAAGAATTATTAGAGGACGTAATAATTCTAAGCAATGTCTTAGGATATGGTTTTTATCTTATTAATCCTCTATAAGAAACTGTAATATCTGAGTGTTTCTACTTCAAGGTAGGTAAGATGAGAAAAAATTGGTCTCCGGGGGCTAAAAATGGGAATGAATGGGGAAAGACGGGGATTAAGGAATAGACTGGTGCCAACGCCAGTGTTTTCATTGGTATCTTTATTCACTCGGAAGTTTTTAGTGAGGGGGTATTTTTTTGCCCAGGGTGAATTATTTGTGTGTTATTTTTTTAAAAGATGCTTTAATTGTTGTGGAGGTCGGACTTGAAGCCAGTTTAGTCTAATAAAGTTTGCCAGGATAACCTGCCTTGTGTTTTCAGTCAGAAAGAGTGGAAACAATAAAGCTTCTATAGCAAAGTCTTTTTGTGTGAAATACAGTCGTGCGGAGTACTGGGAGAAAAATTGTTGTCTGCTGCGTTTTTATATTTTTAATTTAAAAGACGTATTAAAGAATTTGTAGGCAGTCTTTGCCAGTGCCTAAAATGAGTTATGTCTGCACTTTTGTGATTTTTAAATAGGTAAGTTTGAAATGGACGTGTTTTTAAAGGTGAAACCATAGAGCTGCACGCCTGCTGTTCCAGACTGGAGCAGGGATTGGTTTTCCTTCTGCTCTTGCCAGTGTTATTTATGGTTTTTTTTGTTTACTTAAGGTTTATGTTTTACTGAGTCAATGGCTTTTGTGCTTTTCCAAGCTGGAGTCTCTGCAGAGTAGAGTTAAGTGTTTGGATAAATAATCTGGAATATGATTGCAACTATTTTAAACTGTCCTAGGTGCAGGCTGCCAGCAGGAATTGTGCTCCTGCTCTCTCCCGTTGCGGTGTTCCTTCAGTCAGATCTGGGAATTCAGTCAGCTGGATCTTGTTTTACTCCATTTCCAGCTGCATTGGTTTGCAGGCCTGACTTGATTGAGTCCTCATGGCAGCTTTTGGGATGAAGAAATTACAGGTGCTTTTGCCAGGAATGGGGCTTGCTTAAGTAGCAGCACGAATTTACACCGGATTATGGCATTATTAAAAAGAAAAGGGGAAGATAAGAAGAAAAAATCCCCACTCTTTGACAGCTTATGCTCCATAGTGGCATGAACTCTAGAAACTTTTTGACTGAAGAATCTGTAAATTATGAAATGCTTCCAATACTTAAATACTGGAATATACTTTGCTGTTGTTATGCTGCAATGCTATGGTTTTCCAAATTAATTTTCTTTTCATTGAAATTGTTGTCACTGAAGCACATGGGATTCAGGCATGGAGGGGTTGGAAAAAGATGAGTTAAAGGCCTAATTAATGAATCCTACCTTGTGAATCAGTTAATTATGATAGCGATGGCTTGGTGTGTGGTCAGAAGCTGTTCAATATACAAGCCAGGGTGGGGGGGTTTGTTTGTTTGTTTTTAATGTATAAAAGCTCAATTTGCAGATTAGTTAAAAGGTATTTAATACATGGACTTTCAAAAAAGAGTGATGTTTTTAATACTAAATGGTGTGAGAAGGAGGTCTGAGGGAGCAGTTTGAGATGAGCTGAGGGATGGTGTGTGGATGGATGATCCTGCTCCAGAACATACATTCCCAGTGTTCCTCCCTCACCAGCTGGCACTTGATGAGGCCTCTTGAGGAGTTTATTCAGTGCCCAAACCTGTCAGAAGATAATTTGGATTTCGCTGATGGATTAATTTCCAGCTTGGGGCACTGAAGGAGCCCACAGGGCCGGTGGCAGAGGCGGTGGGAGGAAGCTGTGGCCTGGTTTTTCAAAACACGCTATGTTCCTTCTCTATGGAGTTTGGAAAGCTGTGGAGAAGGGATGGTTCTGCTCTGCCTCGAGTGAATCCCCAGCTCCCCCAGCAGTGATCTCGTGTCCCTCAGGGGAAGAGGCAACTTTCATAATGCAGAAGTTGGGAAATGTGGAGTCAGCACGGTGACACCGTGAGTAAAGAGGCTGCAGATCTGATAATGTCACATGAGGCTGCACCTTTCCTTAGGAAAACAAGTGGAAATACATAACTTCACACAAATACATGATTATAAAACCTTAATACTTTAATTTCTCTGTATCTTACGTTATTGACTGAAATACTGTGACATCCATTCCTGTGAGGAAAACCTGGATCTCAGAAGTGCAAAGAACTGTGGCCATCACCTACTTTCCAGCTGCTTCTGTCCATGGAAACCTTTCCTACCTCTGCCCCCCAAATAATCCTGCTTTGGGACGTTCCCTGCTCAGAGTACACGGCTGTAATGCTCTTTGTGAGTGTGCTTAGAGCTGCTAAAATCATCCCAGCACTTGGTTTGAATGTGCTCAAGGCCTGGAAAGAACCATTTGGAATCCGCAAGCCTGGGCTTCCACGTGAATTCCAGAAGTACCTGATGAAGGAGAAGAGCTGTTGATAATAACCAGGGGATCTGGGGAGGGAGGTTAAATTCACACTTGACGAACTTAAGGTTAGCGGGGGGGGGGAAATGGTCATTGTTTAGTGAATATCGGTCTGGATCTGCTGACCAGCAGTGCTGGAATACAGGCAGGGTAAAGAAGATTGTTTCTTCCTTCTTCCCCGTGTCATGCCAGGAGCACACTTTGGCATTTTTCACTGACTTAAAATTTGAAAGAGCAAAGAGTGAGAAAATAAAATACAAATAACAACAAAACCAGATGGGAGAAACAAGCAGTGGGAGTGACTGATGTGAACCTTCAAGGGTGTAAAATAAATTTGCAGTGCTGCAGGCACAGGTTCTTGGAACTCTGGATAGGGAAGATTTTTTGGGGTTTGGGGTGGAAAAGGGGCAATTTGGTAATTTTGGAGGTTGTTACCAGTCCTGATGATATCCAGAGGAGGTGAGGTGCATTGAATTCATTTAAGGCTGGAATAAAGAAGTGCCATAATACTGTAATGTGTGGTGGATTGAAGGATGATCTTGGGAAAAAAAATGGATATTTAAAGACTGGGAAATGTGAAATGCAGAGGAGTTGAATGAAAATAGGCCAGCTGTTTAATTGTTTTGATTTAGGTAGGTGGTTGTCTTTAAGACTTTTTCATCCCAAATTTCCGCTCAGCTCCTCAGTGTAGAGATTCTACATCAACCTTAACGTAATACAGCAAAGATTGCCTGAAAAATACACCAAATCTATGAAGACTTACCTGTTCTCTGCTCATTTCTTCATAGCTTTTTGACTTCTAAAAGCTCTGGGAAAGGGTTTGGGGTGTATTTGTGGGCAAAATCCTCCCAACTGCTTCCCTGCATTTCTCCTTTTCTTTCTGGTCTCAGACCACCTGTATTTGCACATAGCTCCTTCTGTTTAGCCCAGATTATCTTTTGTGAGTTTAAGTATTTTTCCTCAGGTGAAAAGCAGCCTTAGTTTGGGTTTTAGTCCTCCTTCAATCTTGCTTTGTCTGACTGTTAAAGAGCTAAGACTTCTTACGGCAAAATTAATGTATTAACTCAGAACTCATCTCTGTGGAGTGTTTTCTTTGGAAGATAATACTGGATTTAGGTTAAATTAATTAATTGTAACTTAAATTGCTGCCTAATATTCCCTCTGCCCTTTGCAGTGTTAGGACATGGGGAAGCTGTAGTTTAGAGCAAAACTTTAAATATCTGTATGAAGAATACTTGGCCAACATTGTGCTGTTTCTGTTGCTCTTGGGTTTAATTGCAAACCTGCTTTAACCTGTACCTCATGTTTATTTCCCTTGTATGGTAGGAAATTGTAATGTTGAAGTTGTATGGAAGTGGTTGAAGCATGATTAAATTCCGGGTTAGCAAATGAATTTCTGAATGCTTAGTACAGGATTTCCATTAAGTTAGTGTTCAGGTTTAAGAGAGGTTAGAAAGATAAAACGGGATTTTTGAGAAAAATCTGGTACCCAGCGTCATTAGTGAGCTTTCTTCATCAGAATTGCCACTAGATTTAGGACTGTTTTTAGAAAGAAGTATAATTCTGCTGAATTTTAAATTTTCTCTAATGCCTTGAAATGAAGAATACTTTCTATTAGTACTGTGTTCATGTGTTTAAAGCATATGACTGAAGCAAAGTATTACACTGATTTAAAAATAAAAACACATAAGCTGAAACTGCTAATTAGGTCGTGTCACTGCCAGATGAGATTGCCAGTAAATAACAGAGCAGGTGGGGTGTTATTCCAGAGCACTTCTGGTCAGTGGGAAATTCAGATTTCTGTGGAAACACGATGCCTGCACATGTAATCCCACTTGTGCACGCAGCTG
Organism: Sturnus vulgaris; assembly: GCF_052056855.1. Lineage (NCBI taxonomy): Eukaryota > Metazoa > Chordata > Aves > Passeriformes > Sturnidae > Sturnus > Sturnus vulgaris. The sequence continues at coordinate 4,772,176 of NC_142252.1, read as the reverse complement.
GGGGTGTGTGCTCCTAAACCTTCACACCAGGGCTGCCAAAGTGCAGGAGGGACCCAAAATCGTGGGATTTCCTGGGAAGGACCAACCATGCTTTCTGCATTCAAAAGCACATCGGTCAGTGGCTGCAGCACGACCTCACTGCAGTCACTCCTTGGTGATTTTGTCTCAGTGTGTGGCTGATAGTGCAAATTATTTTGAATTTCCTGATGCTGCAATTCCTTAGTAGGTACTCAGTTGATCTAGTTGCACTTGCTGTTAAATACAGGCATAAATAGCAAATTCAGCTGCTTAGGGCTAAGTTAAACTGAGTTGACTGAACCTGTTGATAAAATTGTAGGGCTTTGGTAGATTCAATTCTTGAACTGCATTTATAGTAAAAGTCCACAACACTTTTTTTTTTCTAGTTTCAGTTTTGGCACTAGATTTTATCCTGGAGTTCTTAAATATTCTTCATCCTGTTCTTTTTCTATTAAGGTTAATGTTGAAGAAGGAAAATGCGGAAGTCGCCATTTGACAAGTTTTATAAATGAGAATTATTTGAAGCTCAGGAATAAGTGAAGCTGAAATTTGAAAAAAAAGAAAGTGAATGCATGCTAATTATCAGACCAGAAGTCCCACTTGTAGAATATTGAGCAATTTGTGTGAAGTGGGGAAGATGAAAGAAGTCAGAATTTGAAACGGAAGAATGAAGAAAAGGAATAAAAATGAAGTTAAGATAAGAAGTAATCTGGAATCTGAAAGCACTACGCTAAGTAATTACTAGTCTGTTTATGTGTCCCTGTATATTTTGCTAAACATGCATGCATTATCTGTTTAATAGCAAAAGTACATGCAGGGTAAAGAAGTGTCTACCAGGGAAAAAAAAAAAAAAACCTCCTTAAAAATCTAGGCAGTGCTAATGCCGACTGCCCGGACACATAGCTATGAATATTTACCATTTATTTCACTGGAGCTTGTTTACAGCCCGTAGGTGAACAAGGAATTGTGTACAAATTAGGCTTTCAATATCTGCGTGCAGGAATCCCGTTCTGCTTCCAGAAGCGGAAGTGCTCATGGGTCTGGCAAGTCGGGGAGGCACACCCCTGCAAGATCTCGCTCTAAGGAGGATTCCAGGCGCTCCAGGTCAAAATCTAGATCCAGGTCTGAATCCAGGTGAGTTGGCTTCTTTTACCTCTTCCTCCTCCTCACAAGTCAGATGATTGTCAGAGGTGGCCCAGCTTAGCCAGTTCTGTTTCCAGAGTTAGTGGATCTGGATGTGGAATACAAAGGGGTGTGTGTGGTTTCAGGATTGGAAAAGCCAAATTATATAAATTCAGATATTTTTGCTGCTGCTTCCAACAGTTAAGTCAGCTGTGTATGTTTGTATCCTTGCTGATACACTTTGGAAGTGCCTGCCTTTTATCTCTTGGAATATTGACTTGTGTCTGAGCGTGGAGTACTAGGAACTCTAGGTCTTAGTTTTTCTGTGCATTAACAGAGTTTGGTGCATGAGCAGATTTCCCATTTTAAGCCACATTCATTTATTATGTGTCTTCACTGGAAGCAGTGATGTTCCTGGAGTAGTGAAAAGAAGCAGTAGAGATAAGTTTTAATTTCACAGTCTGACATTTTGAATACGTTGATTTAACTTGAAAATTAACAGGGTAGGGAACTTTGAATATTAGCTCTGCAAGTTCTCCAGAAAAGTTGTGCAGGACTTGCTTGTTGTGTTTGTTAGGTGGCAGCACAAACATCCACGTGCCTATTGCACTGTATTCCCTCTCCTGATGCTCACCTGCCAAACAAGCTGTGTGCAGGCTCAGAATTCCTCTTGGAGGAGTAGATAGTTGGCTGCTGACTACAGAAATTAATGTGTTGATCATTTCTGTACCCATTTTGTAGGCATTCGGGCAAAAAAAGGTGATATTTTAGCAGTGTGGTTTTCAGGTGAGCTGTTTACAACACACTTTTTGTGTGAGCAAACAACTGCCAAAGCCTGGGAGCAGGCTGGAGGAAGATACTGTGCTGCCAGCAATCACCCACAGTGGGAAACACTATCAAATAGTGTGTTAAATCTTGCAAGATCAAACAGAAAGGCTTTTGTGAGAAGGAAGGTAGTTGGGAAGCCTTGACAGCAGAAGAATGATGTTTTTTTGTTTAATTCAGGCTCAGTCACAAATGTCATATCATGTGGCTGGCAGTCCCTGTAGTGTAAGAAGAAATGTGTCAAATAAAAGGAGTAAATTCTTGTTAGAGTTGTACCATCACTTGAGCGTGGAATTGGAGTGAGCTGTGGGAGTGCCAGCAGTGAGAGATGATGGGGCAGCTCAGGAAGGGCCCAGCCCCACATCTTGCTTGGGGCACTCAGCTCTGGGCTCAGCCCCTGCTGTCAGGGCATGAAAACCTCGGGGGAAGGAGGCTGCAAAACACCTCTGGGGAACCTTCTAATATTAAAACAACAAAGTCAGGACACCCTCGCAGTGTATTCTCCTTAATTCATATGGCTCCAGGGATTCCATACTCCTTAAGACATCTCCCACTTGCAGAATAACCACAATACTGATTAAAAATGCAGTCACGGATGGTACACAATTCTGAAGATGAAAATATAAGATGTAGAATTTCTGAGAGGCTTGGCAAATCTTACTTTTGCAATAAACAGTGTTTAAATAATACCCTGTCAACTGACTTCCTACTTTTTGATGACCAAAAAGCAGAAGTTTATAACTAGCATGGCTTCCTGAGCATTTAACAGCTGTCTTGAAGATGCCTATAGCTGGAAATAATGGAATGACATGCCAGAGTTAGTGTTGATTAGTAGGTTTGGACAGAATTGTGTCGAGGCACATATTTAGAAACAACATACTTTAATCTCTGTTCAGTGCTGTCACACATTGGGATGTGGTCACGTGCAGATCATTGAACTCTGGCTTCCCCAGAGAAATAACCCTGTGATAATTTCTATATTTCTTGGTAGTTTCTGTTGCAAATGTATTTTTGAGTTACCAGCTTTATAAATTAAACGTTGATTTGGGAACCAACCTGTCTCCTGGTGTTTTTATCAGTTGGGGTGTGGATATACTTGATTTTAAAATCTACTTTTATTGAAGTTTGTAGCTCCTGTCTTTGGCTGATACCATTCTGGTATCTGAAATACCAGTTCTGTGTTTACCTTATTTTTTTTTCGTATATCAGGGGCTGAAATGTGGCTGTGTGCATGTGTGGAGCTTCTTTTTTTGCTATTGATATTATAATTTCTCTCTTTTTGTACTGTTTTCCCAGCTTCAGGGAAGTTCTCTCTTCTTTTTTTTTTTTTAATTGCCAAAAATGATGCTTTCTTTATAAATACATAGTGAGAAGTGCTGTAATGGGACATGCTGAATTAGTTTCTCCTGGACATGAATATTCATTTTAAGTTCAGCTTCTCTGGCTCACGCCTGATGAAGTTGGAGGTGTTTTTTGAGGAGATAGATGGAACAGTTTGGCTGTCTGGTGATCCTTGGTGAGAAATCCTGGAAGAAGCTGTTAAATGCTCAGGAGTAAAAGCAGTTCAGGTTCAGAGCTTCCTTCATGCCAGTGGTGTGGTGCTGCTGTGGAATTAGAGGAAGGGGACATTTCAGACCTGAAAGAGCCTGAAAATCAGCAATTTGTGACTCAGATCCATTGGCTCTTACACTGTTTATTGCACTTCTTAGCCTTGCAGGGGTTTTTCTTTGGAGTGGTGTGGAATGCAGGTTATTCACTGCAGCCATCAGCAGACCAAGATCAGGTGTAGTAGCCCCGTGTGAGTGCCCAGCTTCTCCTCTAGGATTGGCTGTGTTGGGAAAGCTGAGCCTTCAGGAGAAGGAGTTGAAGAGTTTCAGTCAGGCCCTCATGGCCACAGAGCTCGTGATGTAAGAAAATATTTTTGGGGAAAGAAATTAGGGAGCAGTTGCACCTTTGCATAAATGTACTTAAGAGTGTGAACATGTAAATATTCATGAGCAAGCAGTGCTAAATAACTCCTGAAATACCAGCAGGTAAACAAGTCAGCTCAGGCTTGATTTCTTCAGATTGCATTCAGCTCTGATTTCAGGGACATTTCCTTCTCAGTATCACCCAGGGCAGCAGGAAGAGAGTGTTGCCCTCAGTGGTGCATGCTTTGTGTTAAAAGAAAAGCCACCCCACTTGTTTTTACCTAAACACTGAATATTCTAAGTGCTAGTGTGTCACACCCAGGTAGCTTTGTTAAAGAGCTGACTGTGAGCAAGTGCGAGTTCTGGACTGCAGCAGGAATGCCCTGAGAGGGTCTGCAGTAATCTGATAGCAAAGATTTAGCACACAGTCCTTGAGAGCAGTGAGCAGATGGATTATATAGCTGAGGTACGTGGTACTGCAGGATTCTGGAAAATAATTATTTGAGCATTTTGTGACTACCTGATGGATTTTTCAAGTGTTAAACACCCCAACAAGCCCAACACTGTACCTTTTTCTTGTTTCCCTCAGGTCTAGATCAAGGAGGAGTTCCCGCAGACACTACACCAGGTCCCGCTCGCGGTCCCGCTCGCACAGGAGATCCAGAAGCAGGTCGTACAGTCGGGACTACCGGCGGCGGCACAGTCACAGCCATTCCCCCATGTCTACTCGGAGACGTCACATTGGGAACAGGGTACGTGTGTGAGGCATGAGTCACAGTCCTGGATCATCCTGGGGTCGGTGTCTTTGCCCTGAGAAACACAAAGGGGTTTTGTGAAAGGCTCGTGTTCCTGGAGGTTTTATTTATTACTGTCTATTAGCAGGTGACCCAAATCTCAGCCACACCTTTGTTGTTGTTGTTCATCTTAAGCCCTGACAGTCACAACTGAGAAATACATCGCACTGCAAATAAACCCATTCTAACATCTGTGTATCTTCCTTTAGGCAAATCCTGATCCAAACTGTTGTCTGGGAGTGTTTGGGCTGAGTCTGTACACTACAGAGCGAGACCTGCGAGAGGTTTTCTCCAAGTACGGCCCCATTGCCGACGTGTCCATCGTGTACGATCAGCAGTCGCGGCGCTCCCGCGGCTTCGCCTTCGTCTACTTCGAGAACGTCGAGGATGCCAAGGAAGTAGGTTGGGGTGCACGGTGTGGGCTGTGTTTGCTGAGCCCCTGGGGTGTATGTTCTGTCACGAGGGGAAACTCATAGCCTGAAAAGCACTTGGAATCTCGTAATCGTGGAATTTGGGCTTAGGAGTGCTGCACAGTGAATTGGGAATTCTGTAGTCACCCAGCAGAAAACCCTACACTCATGCCAGTCCTTGTAGAGCTGCCCTTTATGGGCTGGAACAAGGCTTATATTCCACATAAACTCCACTCCATAAAGTCTCCAGTCTTTTCCACATCTGGCATGAAGGCTTCCGTGTTGGTTTGGAGCTTGATGTGTAGGTCCTGCTACTTGGCAGACAAAAAAAAAAAATTGTTTTTGTTTTTTTAATTTTATTTGTGACTCTGATACTGCATTCAAGGTTATGGTAGTCTGAAGGATGTATTTGAATACCTTAGTGGTGGTCTTTTAACATGTAAATGTTTTATGTTCTGTGGTGGAGTAGTTACATCTCCCTACATCAGCATGTTCAAAGGTTGCTCCTAATCATGTCAGAGGCACTGGAACAATTTCTCAGTGATGTTCTTTTCAGGATTTTATTGCCACAGAACTTACAGTTTCACTGGTTACTGGCACTTAAGTCCAGCTGGCCTAGAGTGTCTTACACAGTATATTCACTGTAAGATGTGACACTCAGACCTGCCTCCAAACTCAGCCATTTTTTAGGACATTTTAACACTCAAAGCAGTGGTTAGAAATTCGTGTTGCTAAAGTTCATACCCACAGCAGATGTTCTTCTGTCACTCCTTAGGCAAAGGAACGTGCCAATGGAATGGAGCTGGATGGAAGAAGGATCCGGGTAGACTTCTCCATAACAAAAAGACCTCACACACCTACCCCTGGAATCTATATGGGAAGACCCACTTAGTAAGTTTTATCCATGGTTTTTGGTTGAGTCTTTTTCCCCCACACTAGTAAGGGATGGGATTCACTATTCTGTAAAAACTCCTGTTTCTCTTCTGAGAGACCTGATTGTGAGTGGTTTTCCTGGTTTCTTGGGCTCACACATCAATGCACAAGTTGTGTTTCCTTGTTTATGGCTGCTGTGCTGTACACTGAAAACGCCAGACATGAGCATCAGTAGTTCTGCATGCATCAACAGGAAGAGATTTTGACAGTTTCTAAATTAAGTCATTTTCCTGTGTACCTTCAAATATTCATGTCCTTTGCAAGCTCAGATTTTCAAGAGTGAGTGAACAAATACAGGATGAGGAGCTGTTAAATGGCTCAGTTAACTTTTGGGATTAGCATTTTGCTGTGTTCACGCACTGCACTTTTGACTTCCAGTTGCCAACAGTGTAAATTGTTTTCCCAAGTCATTCCCCAGTTCATTTCCCAAGACTTTCAGCTTACTGGTGGTTATAGTGATGCTGTGTTGAGACTAGAGGTTTTGGATTTGTTTAGTCAGGAAGTTGATTGAACAGGAGCTTTTTTCAGAGCCTCAGAATGGAATTCCTCATGTGCCTGTGATACCAAAAGGCTGAGGTTTATAAAGGTTGAGGAAAATAACTGAAAGTTCAAGCATTTAAAAAGCAATTATTTAAGTAGTTCTGTTCCCACCTGCACTGGTGGGAAAACAGGAGTGCTCTTAGTCTTCCAGCTGTGAGGATGGGAAGTAATATAATTAGTTTAAATAGTATGAATTTAGCAGACTACAGACAAAGTGAATGTTTTGTATCTCAGCAAATGCAATTTCCTTCACTCCTTGCAGTGGCAGCTCACGGCGACGAGATTACTATGACAGAGGCTATGACAGAGGCTATGATGACCGTGACTATTACAGCAGGTCATACAGGTGAGCATATTGGGAATATTTTGCTGCTTTCTAAACTCTGCTTTCTCATCTGTCTGTGCAGGCATTAGGCAGTTTGTCATACATAACTGTTCCAGAATGTTTTTGCATTCACTGTCATTCTGGAATCTTCCCGTGAAATCTTCACCGAAATAACTGCTCAGTACAAATCTGATTGGATTGAGAAATGTTTAACCTGTGGCCTGGCTTAGTCCAAAATGTTTTCTGAATCTGCACTAAGTTTTGAAAAACAAAGTGTGTTTTTTGTATTTGCAGTTTAGGATCTTCAGTTGGTTCATCTGTTAGCACTGAAATGGTGCAGATTAATATTTGAGTTGGTATTATAGTGTCAACTTATATTTGAAGCACAGTGTAGTAGATAAAAAGTGGGAAATTTCAGTGGTCTCCAGTATCTCCTGCTGATAATTATGACACCTCAAATGTTGCCAAAAATAAGGAATTGGAGGTGGGAGCATGACGTGTTATGTATTGGACATCTGCATTAGAAGGCTTTTTTAACACCCTTTGTCAGGTTGGATGTGTGTGTAATCATGGTTGGGGTGTAGTTGGTTTTGGTGATAGAGAAATTGCTTTTCTGCATTTTCCAGCAAAATCCTTGTCCCCTGCAAAATCCTCACAATTTCTGGGGTACTTGTTAAGTTGAACAGAAAGATAGGAGTTGATTTTTTTCTGTCTGCACTACCAAACATTCCTGCACTTGTAGAATTCTGTATGACAGTTAGAGTATGGGCCCAAGTCTTCAGTGCTTGAGTGGTGCCTTTTCATTCTGACAGGGGTTTTTGGATGTTACCAGAAGTCGTGATTGGGTCAGGGGGGAGCCTGACCTTCCAGCCCAAACCATTTTGGGATTCTGTGAATAAATACTGAGCCACAAACGACTTGTGTGTGGCTACATAAAAAATGTCGTGGTCTGCGACTTTCCCTCCCTGCAGACATGGCTTAGTTGAGAAAAGAGAAGTGTTGGTATGTTGAGTGCTTCCCTGAGGAAGGAAAAGTTGGAATTGTTCAAGATGCAGTGGAGCATTGCATACCCCACCCTAAAAATTCCATTGGTAACAATTCCTTTGCGTTCCCTGCCCTCTGTGAAAATGAGGCCTTAAGGGAAATGCAGTGTCAGATGGGAATTGTCCTCTTAAAACTTCAATTTCTCCTTGTTGCTGTGGGAGACTTAATAATGCCTGAAAAAGTGTCAGTAAATAAGGGAATAACCTTTAAAAAAGCATTCCCCCAGAAACAACTGGGGAAGATTTTAAACTTGATTTAGTGTCCTGGTATGGTAAAGCTTTTCTGATCTGAACCTGAAGAGGTTCCAGTCCAGCCACTCTATTAATGCTGTAAAATGTTGTTTCTGTTCTCTGCAAGAAGTTACATCACAGTTCTTGTTTAAATGTAACTCTAAAGTGTTAAAATGTCAGGATGGGAGGATTTTCCCTGCCTCCACCTTGGAATCAGTATTTTTCCTCAGGATAGTGAGTTGATCTTGCTACTTGAAAATAAGTAAAAGGGTTTTCCTTGAGTAGATAAGTCTTTAAAAATCAGTGTTAAATGAAGTAATTCAGGATCATTCAGTGTAGGAACTAAAATTGTCCTATCGTCACATCATTTTCTTACTCTGATTACAAGAGGGTTTTGTACAGTGAACTTTTTGTTTATTTTTTTAATTCCTAAAAGTCATTCTGCTTTTGTTTTCACAGAGGAGGAGGTGGTGGTGGTGGAGGAGGCTGGAGAGCTGTTCAGGACAGGGATCAGTTTTACAGGTGAGTAATGGATTAGTGGAACTAGGTAAGGAAACACAGAACTTGGGAGTGCCTGGATTGGAGGGGTTTGGGGGTGCCTGGCTGCAGCACTGACTGCAAGTCAAGGAAATCTTCACCTGGGACAAGTAATTCAGATTAAAAATGAAGGTGGATTTGGCTTACCCTGCTTGTGTGGGATGCTCCTGGCTTCAGACTAAATTCACATGAAAGCAGATAGTGAGTGCAAGAGCTTGTATTTGTTGTGTTAGTCAAAAATAATACCGGTAACAAAAAAGAGAATTCAGACCTTAGCTTTGTTGCCCAGTAGAAATGTTGATCAGGTTTCCCATGTTGTTAGCTTTCCCAAGTGCATTCCTGAGACCAGGATGAGGTTAGAGCTACCCACATAAAGGTGCTGCCACTCGGCTGTGCAGGTTTTAACAAAGGGATTGTTTGTGTCACCCCACAGGAGGAGGTCACCATCTCCGTACTACAGCCGAGGGGGCTACAGATCCCGGTCCAGATCCCGGTCCTACTCACCTCGTAAGTACCCAGGGACTCTGGAATGGTGTGGGTTGGGAGGGACCTTAAAGCTGATCCCATTTCACCCCCTGCCATGGGCAGGGACACCTTCCATACACCAGGCTGCTCCAAGCCCTAACCTGGCCTTAACTGGGCCTGGCCCAGTCACAGAGTTCACCTCTCAAAAGTAAATTTCCCATTCCTTGAACTTTTTGAGCATCTGTGTCCACTAAGATTGACTTTGGTGTGGATATTTTATTGAGCCACAGTTCCTTTAATGCTTCACTGAGCAACTGGCAGCCTTGAGGACAGAGCTAATACTTAGGAAAAACCAAATGAGATAGCAGCCCTTGTTTTGAGTCTGAGATCCTGTTTCTTCCTCCAGAACTCTGTTCTGAAACAAACAGGAGTTTGACAGTTTGGAGGTTTGAGGAGAGGCAGTGGATTTAACGAGAAATCTCTCAGTCCTTGAAGTCTGACTGTTGGGTTTTTGTCTTTCAGGTCGCTATTAAAGCATGACACATAGAGGAATTTCTAGCTACAGCCTTTGAGTTGAAATTGCAAGTTTGTGGACAATATTTTTTTATTGTCTCTTCTGTTTAACCAAGTGACAGTGCCTAGTGAATTAGGTGACTTTGACACCTTTTATGAAGACAAGTTCTGTGGTGTTCAATGCTGTTTCATTCTGCATATTTGTGTAGTTTGGTGCTTTGTTTCCAGTTGTGTTTTGAAAGGAGTATGTTTTGCATGTATTTTTTTAGTCTCCATTTTGATTCCTGAAGGGTTTCTATTGTAAAGACAAAAACTGTTGAGTTAGTTTTTTCTACTGATTCCAAGTTATTCCCAAGATCCAAACCTGTGTAAAATGCTTTCCGAAAGCAAGAAAATAAAATAAAAAGATGTTTGTTTTTTTTCTTTTCCTACTTATTTTTGCCAAGAAAACAAAAGCATGGAGGTTATCTCAGGGCAAGTGCCATCCATTCCTTCCAGGAAGAACCAGTCTTTTGGTGTCCCACAATTAAATTGCACCTGAGGTGCTTCTCAAGTCCATTTCTCACTTGTGAAATCAGCGCTGACTCCCTCATTTGGGTGTTCAGCTGTTGCCTCTTGTATTTAAAAGATTTTGGGCCAACACTTCATGGTGTATCTGTCATACCACGTAGTGAATTTGTGCACTTGGATCTGTGAGTCAGTTATTTTTTAATCTTGTGTTGGAGGAGTTTTCCACATTAGTTTGTGGTGAGAATGTGGGGTTTTGTGGAAATAATGGAAATTTCTAGACTCAAAACTGGTGATTTTTGTGGAACAAAGTTTGAGGAATGGTGTGCCATCATGCAGAGGAAGGGACTGAGGGAACAGCCCCTATCTGCTTCAGCTGCCTGGAGAGGAGGTGGCAAAGAGCAGCGCACCAGGTGTGTTAGGGATTTACAAATTATCCAGGTAATTTTTAAAACTTCCCTGTTTTTAACTGTCTAGAGGGGACAACAGGACCGTGGCAGTAATTACTTTAAATTGTCTGAGCAGTAAGAGCCCATTCAGAGCTGAGTTGGCTGCTCCTGGTGACACATTTTTTGGAATGTGTCACATGGCTCCTGTGCTGAGAGTGTCCCAAATCTCTGTGCCAGGGCCATGCTTGATGGGAGCATTGCAAGGCCACAGTGCATCATGGAATCATTTAGTTTGGAAAAGTCCTCTAAGATGGACTCCAGCCATTCCTCAGCACTGCCAAGGCCACCACTCACCCGTGTCCCCAAGAGCCACATCCACAGGCATGGGGACTCCACCCCCTCCTTCAGCAGCTCCTTCCAGTGCCTGACCACCTTTTCCGTGAAGAAATCCCACCTGATGTCCAAGCTCAACCTCCCCTGGCACAGCCTGTTCCCTTTCCCCCTGTTCCCTCGGAGCAGATCCTGACCCTCCCCAGCTGTCCCCTCCTGTCAGGGAGTTGTGCAGAGCCAGAAGGTTCCCCCTGAGCCTCCTTTTCTCCAGGCTGAGCCCCTTTCCCAGCTCCCTCAGCCTCTCCTGGTGCTCCAGCCCCTTCCCCAGCTCTGTTCCCTTCCCTGGACACACTCCAGCCCCTCAGTGTCATTGTAAGGGACATGGGGTGCTGGTAATGCTCAGATCCAGATGCAAATCCCAGCAAGGGTACCAGAGGAAATGGGTGTTGTCCATGTTAAAGCTGATCTAGGCTTTGGGGCTGTAGCTGCTGTGGGGAGAGCCTGTTGTCCAGCACTCCTGCTGCTGCATCATTCCAAGGGCTCAGTGCAGGAACAGCCCGGGCTCTGATGTTCCCAGGGTGTGGTGTTGTCCTGTGGCACAGCTGACAGGCTGTGGGATGTGAGGTGCTGGAACCCACAGCTGGCTGGCCTGGTGCTCTGCCAGCAGTGAGGTAGGAATGATCCATGGGAGGGAGGAGCCTGCCCTGACCCCCATGCATCCCACCAGGGCAGTGAGGAATCCCAGCCAGCAAATGCTGCTCCAGCAGAGATGTGACAGGCTGTGCCCTTTCCCGACCTGCTTTCCCGTCAGCAGAGGACAAATAAAAACCTTGGAAGCACGTGGAGGGGAAAAAGGAAACCAGGAGCTGTTTGTGCTGCTGTCCTCTCCCCACAGATGCAGGTGGAATTTCCTCTGGGCTAGTTTGAGCCTCTCCCTGCACAGGAGATGCTTCTGTCCCTGTGGCATCTCCTGCCTTTCCCTGGGCACGAGGAGGGGCCCTGGAGGGATTGTGGAAGCTGGGTGGGAGCTGTGCAGTATCAAGGCAGTTGTGGGTTCAGTACATTCAGGCACCCCTTGCACAAATGGTGCTTGTGCTCTCTGCTCATGGAATTCCATCAGCTCCTAAAAATCCCATTTTTCCTTGCAGCTCCTTCATTGGGGATTTATTTTGTGGTTCACATTCCAGCTCCAGCAGATTGATCACACACAGTGCAGGTGCTCCCATCCTTTTGTTTGTCAAATCCTTTTGTTTTCCTGCTTGGGTAGGGAATGCACAGTTCCACAGGACCCTCCTTAGTGCTTTACTCCACACTGTGTTCCCACTGATCCATACCTTTGTCATCACCTTGGGAGAGTCAGCGAAACTCAGAGCTGCCTGTGCACCATTCCCATCATTAATGTCTCACTCATGCTCAGCCCCAGTGCAGCTGTAATTAACACAGGCACTAATTTAATTATCCAGCTATGCTAGTGCCTCCACCTTGGCATTCCCCACTGCTACAGACTTGGAAACTTCTGAAATCACTCATGTCCCAGCAAAGGATGAGCAAAACGATTGAAAAGCATGGATGCATTTTCCAAACAAATTGTGAATTATTTTCTCAGCTCTGCTCTTCCTGAGGGATAATCCCACCTCCCAAGGTGGGCTGAATCCATGCCAGTCCTTGATGCTCTTCCCTCATCTCTGTAGCAGCTGAACCATTCTCTGGCTGGGAGGTTTCTCAAAGCCAAAATCCACATTTCAGACAGTTCATCACCACCATATGAGGGAAATTCGGGATCAGCCCAGCCTGGAGCTGCCTCGTGGCTTGTTCAGAGTGGTGAGGGGCAGGTGGGAGCTGCTCTGGCACTGTGCTGTATCGTGCCACAGTCACCTCTACCACACGCTTGGGAGAACAAATCAAGTCCTTTTGTGAAGGAAATTGATTCATTTTTAGGACAGGGTTTACTCGGGGCTTTGTTTTGGCACTGCCTCACCTGTGCAGGTTCAGCAGCCAGAAGTGTCCCCCATGGAGCAATGAGCAGCTGCATTCCCAACTTGTTCCCAATCCCAACAGTGCAGGGGTGGGATGAAGCTCTCCTAACATTCTCTGCATGATGAATAGTGAAAAATATCCTTAAGGATTCAGGGAAAACTTGCAGGTTCCTCCTGGGCCAGGTCACTGGGCTTTTCCACTGGATTACTGCAGCCTCCTGGGGTAACTTCTGGAGCCACCACATCCCTGCTGGCTGGATGCAGGATCCTCCCTCCTCCCATTGTCCTTTCTCTGTCCTATTCCCAACACCCTCTGAGGATGTGGGATCCAAGGAGAGACCCAACACAGGTGCTCCAGCCCTGCTCTGTTACCCAGAGGCCAACCAGTCCCCATAAGACAAGTCTAGCAGAAGAGGGTGATGAAACCTTGTGTATCCCAACCTGCCTGCTCTGAGACAGGCTTACCAAAGGCTCGCGATAAAATGGAGTTGTGGGCCAGATGTTTATCCTGAGCTCAGAGGCTGGCCCCAACATGGATTTGGTAGTCCCAGATGTTTGCCCCGACCTCCCAAAACCACCAGCTGAGGAACAGCATCTCCTTCTCCAACCAAGCAAACACTCCGTTTTTTTCCTAGTTTGTCCTGTTTTTCAAGGCAGCCCTTCACACACAGTGGGTTATCCCGTCCTTTTCCAGACTAAACAAACCCTCCTTCAAGCTCTCATTGCTCATTTTATCAGTCTTGCTACTGCATTCCAGACTCATTCCATGCCAGCATCTCTTTCCCAGGAAGAATGATCTTGCCTACAAGGCTGCCCTTGGAAGGTGCTTTCCCTTTCCTGCTGGATCCTGCACCACTTTTAGGACCTTTTTTCCATCTGGTTGCTGCCTCTCCAGCTGTTTTGTACCAGTGCTCTGAAATCTTCCTCCCTAAAGCACAGACTTCCCTTGAGCATCACATCTGGACCAAGACAGATCCACCAAAACTGGGAAACAGTATCAGCTCCATAGGGTTGGGAAAGCATCTGCAGAAGTTTGTTGAGCTCTTTCTGCAAAGCCAAAAATTGGGGGCAGGAGGGATGATCTCATGCAGGTAACTGCAGGAGACTCCTCTCTTACATCCAGCTCTGGCAGAAGGCTGGTTTGAGGAGTAGTAAATGAGTATTGCATCCCAGGGGCACTAATTAATCCCACAACCTCGTGTTTCTCCCACTGCTTCCCAGTGGCAGTGACCTCAGAAGATGAACCTGCCTAATTCCTGTTGATTGCTCATCCCTGAGGAGGCAGGAATGACCTGAACAACAGGGGTAAGATCTTTGAAAAGGACTTTATCAACCAATTTCAGCTTAAAATCACCCCCAAAAAATGTGCTGGGGATGGAGGAGCCATGAGCACCGGTGACAAATGACAGCCAGGCAGGAGCCACGCTGAAAGCAAAGCCGGAGAAACCGGAGGAGAAGGATTCTTCTGGCTTTGCATCATCGCAGCCCAACCACATCTATTTTTGCTGTAGGCATGGCATCGAGCACCCGTCACCGCTATTCCTACTCCATCCATCTCCGTATGCCAGGGAAGACTGGCAGTGGGATGGAGCAGCAGGAGGAGCCGTGGTTGAAGTGTCCTTAATTGCCTTAAAATCTGGGGAATTCAGATTACTGCCCTTCACCCCCCTCCCCCTCCCAGCACAGGAAGGGACGCCTGGTCCTGGACACAACGCTCCGTTCCAACAGCACAAGGCCACTTGTCACCCACCCGGCCAGGATTATTCTGCACCTTATTTGTCTCCAGTCATGTCCTCGATGCGCTTCCACAAGGATCAGGCTTTTATTCTCAAAAGGAGAGAGAAAAATGTCGCTTAATCTGCAGGCAGGTGGTGACACCAAGTCCTGGTGACCTGAGGACACCGTTCAGCAGAGCCCCAGAGGCTGCAGGAGCCATCCAGCAGCGGGCAGGGAACGTGCACACAGCTCATGGCTGGAGTGTCTGGCACCAGCTCAGCTTCTCCTGGAGCCTTTCCGACAATGGGATCACACACAGTGATGGCTGGTTGGATCTGGGTTGGGAAGGGCTCACACATTCTTGTTTTCAAAAAAAAGCATTGTAAAAAATTTTTTTTATATTATTTATCATGTTTGTTAATTTGTTTTAATTGTATTAAGTAATTATGTAGACAAATATATAGATATAAATATGTATTTCTAATTTATTTCTTTTCTTTGGTTCCTGAGCGAAACAGTTTTCCTCTCCCTGAAGGATCTCCTGAAGGATTGGGAGTGCTGGGCTGTGGTGGATTCTGAGGCAGAGTTTGGGGGGGTAATGGGATCGTGGGTGATTCAGTCTGGGGTGATGGGTGCAGTGGGTTCCAGGGCACAGTAGGGTTTTGGGGGTGCTGGGCCGTGGTGGCTTCCAGGGCAGAGGGGTTGGAATGGTGGAGGGCAGTGGGTTCAGGACAGAAGGAGGGGTTGGTGGTGATGGGGTGCAGTGGGGTGCAGGGCAGAGGGCGTGGGGGTGATGACAGGGTGTGGGGGGTTAGGGGGAATGGGGTTCAATGGGCTCCAGGGCAGAGCGGTTGGAGGTGCTGGGTGTGGTGGGTGCCAAGGCAGAAGGATTGGGATGCTGGAGCTGGGTGTTCCAGGACAGAGGGATCCGAGTGCTGTGGGTGCCAGGACAGAGAGATCGGGATGCTGGGTGTTCCAGGATAGAGGGATCAGGATGCTGGAGTTGGGTATTCCAGGACAGAGGGATTGGGGTGCTGGAGCTGGGAGTTCCAGGATAGAGGGATCAGGATGCTGGAGTTGGGTATTCCACGACAGAGGGATCACGATACTGGAGCTGGGCGTTCCAGGACAGAGGGATCGGGGTGCTGGGTGCGGTGGCTCGGGGTTGCTGGGTGCGGTGGGTTCCGGTACGGGAGGGCGGTGGGCACGGGGCCGGTCCCCCCTGCCCATCCCGTCCCCGCGGGGGTCTGGCGGCTCCACCTGCCCCCCCGCGGGGCGGCCCCGGGGCCGGGCCGGGCCGGGCTCCGCCCGCCGCTCTCGGAGGCTCCGCCGGGCCGGGGCCGGTGGCGCAGAGCGGGACCCTCCCGAGCCCGCGTCCGTCCCGCTCCCGGGAGGGGAGGAGCCGGGGGGGCTCCCGGGGAGGAGCCCGGGGGGCTCCCGATGAGGCGCCGGAGGATGAACCAGCTGTACATCGGCAACCTCAGCCCCGCCGCCACCGCCCAGGACCTCCGGCAGCTCTTCGGGGAGCGGCAGCTGCCGCTGCCCGGCCAGGTCCTCCTCAAGTCCGGCTACGCCTTCGTGGACTACCCGGACCAAAACTGGGCCATCCGGGCCATCGAGACCCTCTCGGGTGAGCGACCCCCTCCCGCGCCCCCCGCATCCCCCCCGCGACCCCCTCATCACCCCCCCCCCCCCCCTCCGCCGCCCCCTCCCCGGGCATCTCCCGGTCCCCCCTTCCCTCCCTCCTCTCCCTCCTTCCCTCCCTCCTCCCGCCTCGGCTCTTCCCGACCTCGCCTCTATTTTTCGCTGATTTTTTTCTCCGATTTTATTGGGAGCCCCCGGGGCGCGGCGCCCCCCGGCCCGCCGCCCCGCCGCCCCCCGCGCCCCCCCGGGGACCCGATTACGAGGTGCCCAACCCCAACTCCCCGGGGGCGCCGAGCGGGGGGGCCCGGGGGGACCGGGGGGCAAGGGGGGCGCGGGGACAGCCCGGGGGGGCCGGGGGGGTGGGATGCGGTGGGATCCGATGGGGTGGGATGGGGTGGGACGGGATTTGGCGGGGGGGATGCTGCCCTGCCCCATCCCGGGGGGATGCTGAGCGCCCCGCTGTCTCCGCAGGGAAAGTGGAGCTGCACGGCAAAGTGATGGAAGTGGATTATTCCGTGCCCAAAAAGCTCAGGTAACCCCGCGGCGTCACCCCCAGCGTCCCCCCGGTGCCTGTGTCCATCCCAGCGGGACGGGGGGCGCTCCGGGAGCTGGGATGCGGGGGATGGGGGGGGCGGAGGAGCCCCGTCGGTTTTACTTTCGCTCCGGAGCGCAGCGCTGGGTGGCGGGGGGGGGGGAAGGAGCTGCCGGCCCACGGCCGCGTTCCCACGGGTGGGCACCCCCGTGATGCCCCCCCGCCCCACGCTCCCCACCGCTCCCGGGGAAAACAGCCGCTTATTTAGCAGGAAAACACGAGAAAACCCCCTTCCTCCCACTTTCCGCGGCGTGGACGGAGGTTTTCCCAGCAGCGCAGCCACCCGCACCTTTCGGGATCTTATTTTTAGTCTCTAATTAATCAGTTTTCCCTCTCCAAACACCTCATCTCCCCTTTATCCAGCCGGAGAACCCCCAAACCCGAAGCTTTTTGTATTTAATGCATCGCGGCGAGCGCGCCCTCTCATTTCCATCAGGTGCCCGAGGCCGGGCTGATGGGCACACGCGTTCCGCAGGGAAAACAACCCCGGCACCGTGTGGCGTAGCCTCATCCCGAGCTTTATTCCCTCTCTTCGCGTGTCGGGATAAAAGAGAACAAAAAACAACAACAACAACAAAAAAACCAACCCACAAAACCCCCATGGGCTGCTGCGGGCGGGTGATTTCGGCGCGGCTTGGCGCGGAGGCTTGGCCTGGGCTGGGAGCTGGGGGTCGGATTTGGGCCGGGATTGCTGCTGGGGTATTAATTTGGAAATGACGGGGGGGTTGGAAATGCTGTTGTGTAATTGAGGCTTACGGGGGGGGAATGGCTCGTGCCCGGCATCACGTGTGCCGGAGTGGGATTTCGTCTTCGGCAAGGGATCACACGCTCCCTTACCTTCAAAAAAAAAAAAAACACATCAAAACGAGCCCCCCTAAAATCCTCAGGTGTGATATTTCTAAGCTAAACCTCTGCAGCAGCCCCAGCTTGGGCTGGAGGTGACTTTGGAAGAGGGATGGAGGCAGAAATTGGGAGTTTGGGGCCATAGTATGGAGCCGGGGCTCGACCTTTACCATGCAGCAGGGGATGTAAACAAGGAATTCATCTTTAAATTCTCCGTCGGGGCTGGGGTGCGCCCGCTTTTCCTCCCGAGTTTTAAAATTAGAAAAAAGCCATTTAACCAGCCCAGAAATAAATACCGATTTATTTTACATCGCTCTGTGTTCAACCGACTCCAAGTTTTCTATTCCCAAGTTTCTTCCGATTATCGAGATCTAATTTAAGCTGGAATCTTTTTATGTCCGGCTCAAAAAAAACCCCACCCTGCTTTATATTAATATCCCCACTTTGGGGGGCTGTGCCTCAACTCAGTAGATTATAGATTTTATTTTTGTAATGTGATTTTTGGCAGGGAACTGAGCCTCACGTGGTCGTGTTTATTCCCCCCGCCCCTCTTTAAATTTGTAGAAAATCCAATTTTTACGGTCGCGGTCGAGTCCTGGAGAGACGCTGGGATTTTAGGGAGTGAAATGATAAAAATCCCCTCCTTTACCGAAATGAATTTGGGGTTATTGGGCTTGGAGAACCCGAGCTGGGTTGGCTCTCATCCCTCGGCATTCCTGCGTCACGGGGATGTGAGGAGGTGCCGATGCCCGGCGCTTCCCTCCGTGCCCGACTTCACCTGGAATACTGAATTTTTATATTAAAAAATCGAATACAGATCTACGCTATCTATATATTTATATACCTAGAAATACATTGGGATAAGGAACTGGCTGGAAAACCCCTGGGACATCTGGCCAGGGGAAAGAGGGAAGGGAATTCCTCGAGGGGAGGTGCTGGCACAGGGGTTGTTTCTGTTTCTCCGAAGGCAGGAATTAAATGTGACAGTGCCTGAATCCTGCCCAGTCCATCCATTCACCTCCCACGAGTTTAAAATCAGCCCCTCTGCTGCCATCCCACTGATCTGGGCTCCTCTAGGAAGTCTGCAACAGCCTCACAATTGGGTTTTTTTCCCCTTGTATATGTTGGATTGTGCTTTAGGGAATGAAAGAATTTTAAAAATCAGTTTATATTTTAATCAACTTTTTCAATTTTTAAAATTATTTTAAAACTGATTTTAAACTCAGCAGGAGCAGGGAATACTTTTATTTGCTTGAAGCAATCCCACTCCAAGAGTATTTTGCTTTTGGAGCGTGGCCGTGGGGGAAGCAGCAGCATTTGCCCTCTTCTAGATTGGCTGTGTGTTCCTAAAAATCTTTTAAAATCGTGTTAATGCAAAAGAAAGATAGAAAAGAAAGAGCATACAAAGGTATGTAAAGAAAGAGCATTTAAAAAAAAATTAAAATTGGAAAAACGAGAAGTAAAACTCAGCTAACCCAGTGCTGATTTTTATAGAATTGTATTAAAATGAAAAGTTTAAAAAATAGCAGAGCTCCAGTTATTGTCCCCAAACCAGTCAAATTTTGGCGATTTTGGTTGTGAAGGTGCCTTTTAATTTTTGCTTCTGCCATAATTTTCAGAATGGAGAAAGGAAAGCGTGAGGGAGATGTGAAGAGCAGTGAGGGGAGCCTGGAAATCACTGTAATTAAATTATTATATAGAAATACTTTATTATGTGTAAAACTCGGCTGGATTTGCCCCAGGAGGGGGAGCCTGCCAGAGTGGGGGTGATTTTATGGCACTTTCTCCTTTTTTTCAAAAATAATTACCCTGAAATAATTCTCTTTTGAGCATCAACTCAATTCTCATTTCTGCGTGGTTTTGCTTTATTGCTTATTTACTTATTTCCCCGTGTTTTTCGAGTCAGAAATTCTGGTGATGTTAAAGCTTGGGATAAACATCCAGGCCCTTTGTTCTTCCTCTGGACACCCCATCTTTGCTTTCCTTATCAATAATTGTTTGTCATTAGCGAGCTGCTTAATTAACAGAGAGGAATTCCCGTTGCTTTGGCAGGAAAAGCCCCTGGAACCTCCCCACGTGTGTCTGGAAATGCACACAGGGAGCAGAAAATTGAATTTGGGGTGTTAAAAGCGAGGCTGCTCTCAGTCCTAGTCCTGTATCCTAAAATAGATATATTTTAAAACTTTTAGTATGTTACATATTGATACAAATTAATAATGTACGGTGGTGTGTTTAAAGGATTTGGTATCTTTTATGTAGATATAAATAACAGGTATTACATGTCTAAAGGCACTATATAAAAGGTACTTTATAGATATATTTTTATATGTATAAAAATATACTTCTAATCATATTTTTCCATGAGATATATGGACTAGATGAGTTCTCCCAAACGACTCTATGATTCTATATTTATCTACGTTTATATGAAACATTTATATAAATATATTGAATTACATAAAACACACCAAAAATATTCCTATATAATACATAAAATTTTATAAGACATATTTATGTCCAAAAAGAGACTTTATATATATATTTTTATATATAGACATAGATATGAAGTTGCCAGGGCAATATTGGTCATATCCAGGATGGGAAACTCCCCTCCTGCTGCCCACTGGATGTGTGCCCAGTTTCCCATAGGTCTGGGATGCTGTTCCCAATGGAGCTGGCCAGGAGAATCCCCTTGGAGCTGATCCTTTCCCAGCCTCCAGCTCTGGCTCTGCAGTGGGGTGACACCAGTGATTTTATTTTATTTTATTTTATTTTATTTTATTTTATTTTATTTTATTTTATTTTATTTTATTTTATTTTATTTTTATTTGCAGGTGTACTGGCAGTTAGTGGTGTTTGGGTGTTGGTTTTCTTTTGATTTCTTTCCACATGGGTCTTTGCTTCCATGAATTTTTTCCCCCTTCTTTTCCCCCATTTGTTTTCCCCCTTGTTTTCCCCCTTTGTTTTTCCTTTCCTTGCTTTCTTTTTCCCACTTCTTTTTTCTCCCATTCTTGCCCCCCTTTTTTTCACCTTTATTTCCTCCTTTTTTCCCAGTCTTTTCTTCCTATTTCTTCCTCCCCTCTTCTTTCCCCTATTCCTCCTCTTTTCTCCCCATTTCTTTTCTCTCTCTTCTTTCCCCTTTTCTTTTTCCCTTCTTCTCTGCCTTTGTTTTCCCATCTCTTCCTTCCCACTCTTCTTTTCCCCCTTCTTTTCCTTCTCCCTTCCCACTTTTCCCCCACCTTCCTTTCCTCCTTCTTTTTTCCTCTTACCTTTTATCCCCTTTCCTTCCCTTTTTTCCTTTCCCCTTCTTTCTATCCCCCCACCCCTCCCATTTATCTGTTCTCCCGTCCTTTTTCCCCCATCCTTTTTTCCCCCTCTATTTTTTCTCCCTCTCCTTTTTTCCCCCTCTTCTTTTTTTCCCCTCTTCTTTTTCCCCTCTTCTTTTTTTTCCCCCTCTCCTTTTCCCCCCTCTTTTTTTCCCTTTCCGTTTTTCCCCATGCTTTTTTCCCCTCTTCTCCTTTTTCCCCCTCTCCTTTTTTTCTCCTCTCTCCTTTTTCCCCTCTCCTTTTTCCCCTCTCCTTTTTCCCCTCTTTTTTTCCCCTCCCCTTTCCCCCTCTCATTTTTATCCCCTCTTCTTTTCCCCCCCTTCTTTTTTCCCCTCTCCTTTTGTCCCCCATTCTTTCCCCCCTTCCATTTTGTTCCCCATCTCCTTTTATTCCTCCTCTTCTTTTTCCCCCTCTCCTTTTTTTCCCTCTTCTTTTTCTCCCCCTCTTCTTTTTATTCTCTCTCCTTCTTTTTCCCCCATCCTTTTTTTCCCCCTCCTTCTTTTTCCCCCATCCTTTTTTTTCCCCCCTTGTTATTTTTCCCCTCTCCTTTTTCTCCCCCTCTCCTTATTTTTCCCCTCTCCTTCCCCCCCCCTTTTTTTTTTTTTTTTTTGTTTTATTTTGTACCTTCTTCTTCCCCCCTCCTCTTCCCCACCCTCTTTTGTTTTCCCCCCGGATCTGCCGGGGCTGTGACAGATGGGCCGCGATTCCCGTTCCTATTGTTGATCCATCCCCGGGGCTGGAGCCCTCGGAGGGACGAGCCCGGGGCTTTTCCAGCCCTGGGATTTTAATTCCTTAAGAGGGCAAAGCCCCCGGGCCGGGAGGGGAACTGGAGCAGCCTCCACGCTCCTGGCAACTGGTGGAAACTGGGGCAGCTCTTTAATGCTCATCCAGGGCTCACCGAGCTGGATCCGCTGCTGGGTGGGCTCGGGAGACAGCAAAACTCCTCCAGGACAGCCCCAGAAAATAGATATAATTTCTGGACAACCAGAAAATATATCTAGTAATATATATTTTCACGTACCACAAATCCAGCAGCCACTTCTTTCCCTGCCCGGTCAGGCATTGAGCTACTGGGTCTGGAAAATTCAGCTGGGACAGAGTTTGGTCCCTGCCTGATAATGGGAATTATTTTTTTGTAGATTTTTTTTTTTTTTTTGCCTGGGACAAACATTTCATAAAGCAGGCAGAGCCCCCACTGGGTTTTCAATATGTTTTCCCTTTGCTTTTTCCCCCCAGTTCTCTTGAAAGCTGATTTTTATGGAAAACAGGAGGTGGCAGAGTGTGTTTTCTCTGCCCTCAGCACTGATCTGAGGTAGAAGGTGATAAAATCCCTTTAAGCTTTATAATAGTAAGATATTACAAAGCCTGAGTGGGGAAAAAAATCTGTGGTTTTTAGGGTAGAGAGTGATGTGGCCATCCCTTGTATACCACTATATTAATTATATATCATTATTTTTCTATATTATTGTATGTTATTACTATATAGCATTATATTACTGTATTATTATTGTATCATTTGGCTGAGGTTTTATTATTATATTATAGAGCTTATATTTAAGCCTGTGCTCGTTTCTAGTTCCCAAATTCTTGTGAGAGACAAAGCCCCTCTGGAGCTTCACCTTGACTAAGGGATGGGTGGGTGATCCATGGGGCCAACAGGGAAAATCCAGGAAGGGCTTCTGGATGTCGGGCAGGTGGCTCACTCTCATTTCACATAAATGACATTTTTATCCTTGTCCCTGAATTTCAAGGGGGTTGTTACCCACCATTTCCCTGGAAGGCACAGGAGGGCAGGAAGCCATGCTGGAAAATGGGGGGGATGTGCCTAAACCCCCTCAATCCTCCTGATTCTGGGGAATAACCTCAAGTTTTTTAAGGCTTTTAGTGCACGATTTCAGCAAGTGCAGGCAGCAGGCACGTGGCAGTATGGATGGCTGGGGGTTTTCCATCCCCTTTCCCTGCAGGATTGTGATGATTCCCCATGATTCTGCTCTGATGGAAGCATGAAAGGACACACAGCTCCATCCTGGATTATTTAATGAGCCCACTTCACCTCCCTCCTCACTCACTGCTCAATCCTCCCCGTGCTGCCAGCAGCTCCTGGTACCCAAACCCTGCTCTGGGGCCGAGGAGATGCCTCCCCCTCAAGCTGCTGGTGAGCAGGACTAGTCTGGGATCGATTTAAAACGGAAAAAATCGGGTGAACTCGGTTTCTTCAGCCCCTGAAGCCGCTGAGGCAGCGAGGTGGGTGTGTGGAGGTGGGGAAGAGCCAGAGGGATGCAGCTCTCCAGGTTATCCGAGGGCACTCACTACAGCAGGGCCAGTTGCATCACACGGTTGAGTGTTTTTCCCCCAGCTGGTTGTTATGTTTTATTTCATTCTTTAAATCCCCACCAGTCTGCTGCAAAACAGGGTGGGGGAAACGTGGCCATCGTGAGCTCCTGTGCCGGTGTTCCGTGTGTCAATCCAGAGGGTTTGGGAAAATGGAATTAAAAAAAAAAAAAAATTCAAAATAAAGGGGGTTTCTGCCATAAAGTTCTCCTGGGAGTGGTGTTGGACAAGAATTGCCCCTGCCCCAGCCCTGGGAATTACTCATCCATCTGTCATGGCTCCAGATGTACATCCCTGACTCCATCAGTGATGACTGTGTGTGGTCCAGCACTGCTCCAGCCAGGTGTGGAATTGCAAGAGCCATAAGCACACCCAGTAGGAATAAAAACCTTATCTCAAATGCTGGGCGGTGATGTTGAGCTGCTGGGAATCCTGCCCATGGGAGCTGTAGCCTGAGTGCCCTTTGGGTGTCTTTAGATGCTCTGCACTGGTTTGGATGGGTGTTGGGAGTGGGAATATGCTGTTGTGTCCCATTGGGAAGTGGGGTTATGTGGCACCTTGCTCTGATCCTTCTGTTTGGGTGTTTTGGGAGGTGGGCCAGGAGGGGTGAGGCAGCACCTTGGGAGACCAGGGCTGCTCTGGCATCTCCCCTGGCATCTCCCTTGGCAGAGGAGCAGGGAAATTATGGCCCTGGAGCAATTAAATTCAAAGCAGGGCTTTTCCAGGAGTGGCAAAGGGATCATGTTCAGCTCCTGTGCTGGCTTCTCTTGGATGTGCCCCTTCCAAGTGCCCTGTGTCCCCTGGGCTTTGGTGACAGGTGGGCCGAGCCAAATGGACCCCAAATGGAGAGCAGCTCCTCCATGGCCCATCCTGGGGCATCCCAACAGTTCCCACATGGGGAGAGGAGGGTGGCTGTGGTGATGGAGCTTGGAGCTGAGCAGTGGCACGTTGGGATGAAGGCTGGTTGGGGTGTGGGAGGGCCTGGGCAGCGTCTCTGTCTCTGTGCAGTGGTTTGAGACTCGCTGGTGTTTGTTCAGGCATTCTGGCCTCCCCTCACGAGTGAGATGTGTCTCTTGGAGCAGGCTGGAGCAGCCTCCTGGGAGCTGAGTATCCAGGCAGGACCTGGGCATCTTAGAAGAGACCCTCTGGGAAATGCTGGTGGGTTTTAACAATGAAACATATCCCATTTTCTGGAGTGGTCCCCGTGGGATGTTTGTACTGGGAACAGCGTCGGGTGGGTGACAAGGGCAGGAGAAGGGTTCAGGCTGTTGGTGAACAGAGCAGGATCATCTTTGCCAGGGTCTCCCTTCCTGCCTCCTTCCTGCCCTGGGTGGGTATGGCTGGGGGTGGGATAGGACAAATCCTGCTCCTTCCCTCGCAGGGATTCTGGGATTCCCAGCTGTGAAGTCCCTGGTGGCAGCTGGGGACAGGAGCCTTTTCCTGAGCACACCTGCTCAGTTGGATGCCAGCACAGGTTTTGTTGTGCCTCTGACTGTGGCTGAGCAGCCCCAGGAGACACCAGGCTGGTACCAAGGTGGTTTCCTGCTTGTCCATGGTCCTTCTCATGGGATGAGCTGTGGGGTTTGTCTTGCCCTGACAGCCCACATTTCAAAAAACATCCTTTTCCCTGCCTTTTCCTCACTGGCTCCAGTGTCTGGCCCCAAACTACCTGAGGAACATTTTATCTGCCAAAATTGTAGGAAGGTCAGGGTTTGTCTGTGCAGTGAATTGTGAGAGCAGGGACCAGAGTTGGAAGGTCTTGTTTCCCAATGGTTGAAGATTCCTGGTGGAATCAGGTTGTTGATGTCTTCTTCCACCTCCTGCTGCCTCCTAGTCCTGCACAATTTGCCCCAAAGCCCCTGGGTGTTGGTGGCCATCAGCTGGAGCTGCTTCTGTGTTCCCATGGAGCTCCCAGGCTGGTGGAACCTGTCCTTCCAAGCATCCTCCTTGAACTCATCCCAGGGAAAAGGAAAACTGCACAAAACCAGCTTCCAGCTGCTGCTCAGCTCCTGAAACCTGGCTCTGTGTGTGGGCATGGGGTGGCTTGGCCAGGAAAACCATCCCTGGTGTTGGGAGGGGTGGTCCAGCTGTGCTCTGCTCAGAGCATCGTGGACAGCATAGGACGGTGCTGTGGTCAGAGCTGACTGACCCCAGGCAGGACTGGGAATGCTGATCTGGGTGACTCATGGATGTGCTCATGGCTGGGCTGGATCTTCCATGGATTGGGCTGTGTCAGAGTTTGTCACTGCCAGGCTGGGGAGATGTCAGGGGGCTGTTACCCTTGGGGAGCCTTGGCAATGCTTCCTGTGCAGCCACAGCCAGGCTGGGAATGAAGCCATGGCCAGCTTGGGAATGCAGCCATGACGGGGTTGGGAATGAAACCATGTCCAGGTTGGGAGTGAGTCACGTGAGTTTGGAAATGCCACTGGACAAGGCTGGGTGTGTTGCATCCCAAAGCTCGGGTCTCCAAGGATGTTTATTTGGGTTTCCCCAAGGAAAGCAGCCCCATGTTGCTGGGAAGTGCTGGGCCTGAGCTGGATGCACTTTTGGAGAGCTCCCCTCGAGGTGTAGCAGGGCTGGCCATGGCAGGGCTGGGGGTCCTGTTCCCACCCAGCCACCCAGCCCAGAGCAGCGTGGGCAGGGCTGTCCATGCATCCCTGTACGGCCATGACTCTGCAGAGGCTCCTTTGAGGAGGTTTCCTTGGAAACCTGACAGCCAGCATGAGGAGGGAGCATTCCAGAGAGAGCTTCAGCCCCAGTGGTGACCAAAGCTGGGAGAAATGGCTTTCCCTGGGGATGAGCTGCCCTGGCTCAGCATGGGGAAGTGGGATGCTTTGGAAAGCTGTCCACAGTTGCTGTCTGATTCCCAGAGAGGCTTTTCCCTCCTCTGTGAGGTGCCTGCAGACCCTAACCCAGGGCTTTGTCTTTGCAGGAGCAGGAAGATCCAGATCCGAAACATCCCTCCCCACCTACAGTGGGAGGTAAGAAGTGGCTGATCCCAAAACCATCCCGTTCATCTCCTCCAGCAGCACAAGCTGTACTGCTTTAACTTCCTTTAACTTCCCAATAACTGCAGGAGGGAGCATGAACTGGGCTCCAGCTCCTCCCTGCTTTTGGGCAGCAGAGCTGTGGGCCAGCTTGGAGTGCTGGCTCAGCTTTGGGATGATGGGATTCGGGGGGGTGGAGGCATTGGAGCAGGTGGGTGGTGCTGGAGGGTGTTTGTGGGTGGAGTGGGCTCTTGCCCTGCCTGCTTGGGGCCTCACCTGCCCAGTTTGCTGCTCTGTCCCCAGGTGCTGGATGGCCTCTTAGCTCAGTACGGCACGGTGGAGAATGTAGAGCAAGGTAAGATGGTCCAGCACGGTCCTCATCCCTGCAAAATCCCCACTGCTGCTCCCCAGCTCTGCCCAGGCTGCAGGAGGCCCACTGGAATGAAACCTAGTTGGATAACCAGACCAGCAGCACTGGTCTGAAATGGGTTTTGGACACAAACCCTGCTGATGGAGGTGGGACCACCTGTCCAGTGTTTGGATGACGTGGGCCATCCATCTGCCATCCCCAGGAATGCTCCTGATTCCTGACAAATTGAAAAACTATTATCCCTGCAAGCAGAAATGAGCTGAGTGTAGCTTGGGATCCCCTGGTGGGTCAGGGATGTCCAGCCTTGCATTCTGCTTGGATCCAGCCTTGGATCCAACCCAGTCTTTGTGCTGGGGGAAAACACAGCAGTGTCCAGGCGTGCCATGGGACCTCCCTCTCCCTGTGCCAGCTGTGTCACCTCTCCCATCCCTGCTCCAAGCCTGCTTCTCTTGCTCCCTGCAGTGAACACAGACACAGAAACTGCCGTGGTCAACGTGACCTACGCGACGAAGGAGGAGGCAAAAGTGTGAGTGGCGTTTGCCTTGGTTTGCCCGTAATTGCACAGCACCCCAGCTTTCCCAGGGAATCCCAGGTATCCTCCAGGCTTCTCTAAGCTGTCCCATCACTGGGCTGTATTCTGCCTTCTCCCCTGGCATGGGAGAGGGGGTAAGTACAAATTAGGGGTTATTTCAGAAGTGGAAGAATGGTTAAAAAAAAACATCTTACTGAGACTTCAGCCCTATGCTGGAGACCAGCCAGTAAGTAGTGAGCTTATTATTATTAGTGGCCAGGGTTATTTTTTATATGATCAAGAGCAGATCCCAGGCCATAAAGAGCCTTTGTGAATCCATTTGTTGATGGATGTTCCACCAGCTTCCCATCTGAGCTGACCCATCGTGGTGCTGGGTAAGTGAGGACAGAGATGGGGACAGTGATCTGCTGGTCCAGGAGGGCAGAGGAGAATCCTTCTTGTGCCTCCAGCCTCGGCTGGATGTGCTGTGGACCACAGATAAATATGGCATGAGTGTCTTAGAATCATGGAGTGCCCTGAGCTGGAAGGGACCCACAATGACCCTTGAGTTCATATCCTGGTCCTGCACGGGACAGCCCCAAAAATCCCACCACGGTCCTGGGAAGTGTGGCAATAAAGGAAGACAAAGAGTTTCCCCAACACAGCAGTGCTTAATGCTTTGGGATAAGAGGCTTTTTTGGACTTAGGAAAGGGATGGTGAAGCTGCAGAAGTCCTCAGAGGATGTGGAATTCAGGCCTGGCAAGGAGCTGCTTGTGATCTGTCAGTAGCCAAAGTGGGATGTGGTAGGAGCAGGGAAAGCTGAAGCCAAGCAGGGTCATGGCAGACACTGGCATGGCCAAACATCCCTGCTGAGGAAGGGTTTGGGGCATGAAGAGTCCAGGTGCTGCCTCCCCACCTCATCCAGCCTGGAAGGGAATTGGGGTTCCCAGCAGAGGGGGCACCCTGGGGCAGCGAGGGTGGCTTGGAGCTGCTCTGTCACCTTCTCCATGTCCAAAAAACCTGACACCATTCCCATGCTGTGTGGGAGCTTCTGGCAAGGACTTGGCCAGGTGGAGGGGCAGGCCCCTGGGCTTCCATCCCACCCCTGCTGGGGGAAAGGTTTGGCATGACCCACGTGGAAGGGGACGATGTCCCACAGGTTATGGGGCTTGCTCCTCGTGGGAACAACGTGAGGCTCTGGCTTCCCATGGCCACCTTCTCCAGACAGGGGAGGGAGGAAGATGCAATTTGGGAACGATGTTCTACGTGTTGTGGGGATGCTGGAGGGGGGAGCCCATCCCCAGGCAGCCCCTCACCACCCCCTGCATCTCCCTGCCTTGCAGAGCAATAGAGAAGCTGAGCGACCACCAGTTTGAGAACTATTCCTTCAAGATTTCCTACATCCCGGATGAAGAGGTGAGCTCCCCTCCGCCCCCCCAGCGATCCCGCCGCGGGGGCCACTCCTCCAGGGAGCGGGGCTCCTCCCCAGGGGGCTCCTCACAGCCCAAACAGCTCGATTTCCCACTGAGGATGCTGGTGCCCACGCAGTTTGTTGGTGCGATCATAGGAAAGGAGGGCTTGACCATAAAGAACCTTACTAAGCAAACCCAGTCCAAGTAAGTACTTCCAATGGTTTTGTTTCCTTCCCCAGGGTGCTGTAGGTCCCAGCTCGGGTTTTTCCCTGTGCTGGGGACTCTGGAGTGCCGGCCACTGCTGATTCCTTGGGGTGCAGCCTTCAGGGGGTGGTGGCAGAGCTCAGGTCCTCAACCATTCCTGCTGGCCAGGGTGGTCTGGGTGTGGCAGGAGGGGGATGCACACTGTAAGAAGCCTGGAATGAGTTCCTAAAGCCTCGTGAGAACAGCTGGGGGTGAGGCTTTAGGGAGAAATGGCAAGTTTGGGGGTCAAATCCTGAAGGTGCATCCTCAGTGCAGTGGTCTGTTCTTGGGATTTGCTCATCCTGCAGGATCCCATATGGGCTAGAGCTGTTGAGGGGAAAGGGGCTCTGTGGGAGCACTGCCACAAGAAGGATGGGCTTTTGTAACTGTTGGAAGCCTTTTTTAGCTATTAATGTGTTTGTTTTTGAAGCAAAAAAGGAAAAAACCCAAAAAGTGGGGTTGTCTTGCCAAAGTTTGCCGTGTTTCTCTTGTTGCTGTTCTCCTGATCTCATCACTCATTCTCTGCATGGTTTTCCTGCATGGTTTGTTCCTGCCCAGGTGTGTTTGTGTTTAACCCAAAGCTGTCTTCTCCTGTGCTCATCATCCTGAACCTGGTGATCCCATGGGATGTAGGACTCCTGTCCCAGAGCATACCAGTTCTCAGAGGAGGTTTTAGAGGCAAATCTTTGGTAGTAGTGTGGCTGGAGGTAGAAAGCTGAGCCAAACCCTGGTGCTGGGTTGGCAGGAAGAGGTTTGTATGGAAAGGGGGCAGAGGAGTAGGGAGAGGAGCTCTTGGAGCCTGGCTCACCCCGGGGTGTGGCCACGTGGTAGCCGTGAGCAGATCCTGGTTGGCTGCAAGCCCTTCTCCAGGTGAGTCCTGGTGGGATGAGCTGCAGGTGTAGCTGTGTCCTCACCACCCAAGAATGGAATTTGCCCTTTCCAAGCCCTGAGCCTAGCAAGGAAGGTGGGAAGGTGCTGGCTTCTCCCAGCCATGAAGCCAAATGCTGTTGCTTGGAGCAGTTTGTGCCACTGAAGTGTCCCTCCTTGTGGAGTGGCTCCCTGTGCTGCCCTGAAGACCATGGAGGAGCCATGGAGGAAGGCCGTGCTCAGTGCTCTGCCCTCTCTGCCCTGCCCACAGTGAGGCACTACCTCTGCTCAGGCTTGGGCAAAGGGGACCTCAAGAATCCATCCCAGGCAGTCACAGGAGCCCCTGTCCTTCACTCTGGGTGTCATCCCACACTCTGTCCCTGCCCAGGCCACCCTCATCCATCAGTGTGATGATCTGGGGGGGTCTGACCCCTGCTCCTCCCCAGAGCGACGTTGGGTTCTGGATTCATCTGGTCACGTTGGATTTCACCCCTGGTTCCACACACAAAGATCCCAAAGATGCTTCTGAGCCCCAGGAGGCAAAACTGTGCCCAAGCTGAGCCATCTTTTTCCACGAAGAAACCCAAACCAAGAGCCCACCCCACCAGGTGACCTTCCACAGCCCTTGGAACTCCATGAGGAGAGCATCATGGCTACCCAGCAGCCATGGGACCAGGATAACCCTGCAGGCACACTGTATTGTCCACCTGGAGATGGCTGTCCCTCATGGCCACCACTCCCTGAAGCATTCCCAGCCCCCTGTAAGGTCTCTTGGAAGCTTTTCCTGCTGCACCGTAGGCAAACCCTGTCCCCCCAGCCCTGGTCATCCCTCCCTGCAGCACCTGGTGATGGGGTGAAGGTACTGAAGGAGCCCTTCTCCATCCTCCTGTTGGAATGGAACAGTTCAGCAGTGGCACTGGGATGTGCTGGGAGCTCCAGAGCTCTCCTTTCTGCAGCTCTCTGGGGTGGGATGTGCCTGAAAGCTGCGGCCCCTTGCTGGCGTCCCTTCTTCTCCCACACATCCAGACGTGGGATGGGTCGGTCAGCCAAGAACCTGGCTTGTGTCCCTTCCCAAGGCTTGTCCAAGGTCCTCATCACCTCGGTGCCTCCACTCAGCACTTCTGTGGCTCCTGGTCCCTCTCTGGGGCGAAGGCTCAGCTGCGTTCTCATCTCCACTCTCCTCAGCTGCTCGTGGGTCCAAGGAGCTGCGTGGCTCCCATCTATGGGGTTTGTTGGGATTCCTCATCCATTCCCCCTGCCTTGGGAGCATCAGCCTGGTCTGTCATCGCCTCCTGTGGCCATCATGACGTGCCCACCCTGTCTCTGGTGAAGGTGTGGCAGCAAGTGTCCCTGTACCTGCTGGGAACGGATCCTCCAGGCCAACCTGAGGGAGCTCCGTGGCTGGGGGCACCAGCTGAAGCCACGGGAGATCTGGAGAGATGGAGCCTACACTGTCTTCACTCCCTACTCAGTGCTTGGATGGAACCACTCTGAGTCCCTTTGGAGTGGCTGGGGTTGGCCCTGCTCTTCTCTCAGGGAAGGCTCATCCAGCTGCTCCCCTTCCACCATCCGTGTTGCAGCATGCAGCCTCGTGAGCTCCTGGAAGAGTTGACCTGTGCAGCGTCCCAGTGTGGGGCTGTGCCCCACATCCCTTGGCCTGGCGTGTGCAGCAGCACCCTGGACGATCCCGTCGGGACAGGACCTCGGAGACGTGGCCGGAGGGGACCCAGCGTGCGGGAGCTGAGCGCTGGCAGCATTCTGGAACAACCGAGCTACCACTGCCACACCTGCTCGGAAGATCCGGCCCTGGCTGGAGCAGTGACAGTGACAGGGACACCGAGGTGGTGGCCGATGGCAGGACGGCCGCACGGCATCACCCTGCGGCGGGAAGAGCGCGTGGAGTCGCGCGGAGAAGACGGAAAGGTTCTTCCCCCTGTTGTCCACGGCGCGTGGTTGAGGTGCGGGAGTCTCCTACCCTGCTTTCCTCTCTCCCTCTCTCTCAGGGCTTTGCCAGGTACGGTTGAGCGTGAGGAGCGAGCTGGAGGCCGTGCCTCCTCCCGCCATGAGCTGAGGGAGGACCAGAGGAGTAGAGCACGGTCCCTGCCGCTGCGCACGGGAGCCTTCTGGTCTCCCCTGGAAGGGCGTGAGTACCAGCGCTGTTGTTGCCGGGTGCCTCCGTGTCGTGACAGACGCTGCCCACGGGTAAGTGCCCTCTGTCCCGAAGGACGTGGCCGCTGGACAGCCTCGGGTGTTGTGCACAGAGAGGCGGAGGTGGCAGGGCCTCCAGTCCGGTCTCCTGCTCTGGGACTGGCGTCAGAGATGATAGACCAGGTTGCTCAGGGCTTCGTCCAGTTGTGCATTTGTTCTGCCCCCTCGATGGTTGATGTTGTGACACCCCTCAGCTTCCAGGACCTCGGGTCCTACAGGCGAGCGTGGCCCAAATCCGATCCAAACCACCCGAAACCAAACACAGCCTGGGCTTGCGTGAGCCAGGTAGATGCGCCCAAGACCCAGGTTCACCCCAGAGCTTGAGCAAGTGTTGAAAGGAGTTTTTCTCAGCTCCTGAGCTCTCAAAGCCCTCTGTGTGGCACCAGGCCCATCTCAGGGGCTCCTCTGTGCCGGTTGTTTCGCCGCAGGGTTGACATCCATCGGAAGGAGAACGCCGGCGCTGCCGAGAAGCCCATCACCATCCACGCCACCCCCGAGGGCTGCTCCGAGGCGTGCCGCATGATCCTGGACATCATGCAGAAGGAGGCTGACGAGACCAAATCGTGAGTGCTCCCAGCTCAGCCAAAAGCCCGATGGGAAATGGTGGTGGTGGTCCTTCTCCTTTCCAACACATCCCTGGTACCTGTGGCTGGAAATTTCTGTGTTTCCTGACTGGCTGCTCCTTTAGATTTTATTTTTTTAACCCATTTCAGAGCAGAAGAGATTCCCTTGAAAATCCTGGCACACAACAGCCTGGTGGGGAGGTTGATTGGCAAGGAGGGCCGCAACCTCAAGAAGATTGAGCAGGACACGGGCACAAAGATCACCATCTCCCCGTAAGTTTCTGTGACAGGACCAGGGGGAATGGCATCCCAGCCTGGCAGGGTTAGATGAGATTTTGGGAAGGAATTGTTCCCTGAGAGGGTGGTAGATTGTCCACAGAAGGTGTGGCTGCCCCATCCCTGGAAGTGTTGCAGGCCAGGTTGGACAGGGCTTGGAGCAGTCAGGTTTAACTGGAGGTGTCCTTCCCCATGGCAGAGAGTGGAACTTGATGCACTTTCACATCCCTTCCAACCCAAACCATTCCATGATTCCATGATTTAGTGATTCAGTGAAGTCCTGGTGAACACCAGGCCACCCCATTCCATCCAGCATGGTACAAGCAGTGCTGGAGCTGAAAACCAGAGCAGCTGTGTCCTCCCATGTGCATTCCCTATCCCAGGAATATTCCTCATCCCAGGCGCTGGGCAGGGAGAGGCCGTGTGGCTCTCACTCTGTCTCAGGGGAACCCTGAGCTGTGATTTGAGTTCTCCAGGTTTTTTCCTTGACTTGAAGGAGGACCATAACCGTGCCTGTGTGTTTTCCCGCGGGGCAGTTTGCAGGATCTGACCATCTACAACCCCGAGCGCACCATCACGGTGAAGGGCAGCACGGAGGCGTGCTCCAACGCCCAGGTGGAGATCATGAAGAAGCTGCGCGAGGCCTACGAGAGCGACGTGGTGGCCGTCAATGTAAGCTCAGCCCTGCCACCCTGCTCTGGGCGGCCAGACACCCATTCAGAGTGTTACAGCAGGGCTTGGGCCTCTCCCATCACATCCACGCTGTGCTGAGAAGCCCAGCACTCCACCTTTCACACCTTTCTCTGTGTCCTTCCTTTCCCAGCAACAGGCCAACCTGATCCCAGGACTGAACCTCAGTGCTTTGGGCATCTTCTCCACAGGGCTGTCCATGCTCCCATCCACCCCAGGGGCCCGAGGGGCTGCAGCTGCCACCCCATATCACCCCTTTGCAGTAAGTGTGAGATGTTCCTGGTGTCTGGGCTGTCCTGTTGGGTTTGGGTGGACGCTGTAGCTGTAGGAGCCACCTCATGGGGAGCTCTGACTCTTGTCCGTTTGGGAGGATGTTCATCGCAGCAGCAACGTGGAGAGGACAGGGAATGAAGGTGGCAACCCCCAGGAGGGTCAGCTGCATCCCTGTGTTGTGCTGAGCTGGGTCTCACCAGTGTTTAAGGACTGGCTGTGTCCCAAGGGTGCTGCTGTCTGAAGAGAGCATGGGAAAACCATGTAGGTGGTCTTCAGTCCTGACCCCAAGCCCACCACTGGATTGTGATGGTATGTGCCCCGTGGGTCTAGTCTTGGTGGCCACAAGAGCCCCCTGGTGTGGTCACAGGGCGTGCAGGGGACAAGCAGCCCACCCTGTGCATCCACTGCCATCAGCTTGGATCCCTGCCCTGGCACCCAAGGGGCTGTGCTTGTGGGGAGCCACTCTGCACCCCACCTCACAGGGGAGGGTTCTCCTTGTTCTTGGGGCTGAAACCTGGGCAAGGGTGTTCACAACCCCTGAGATGACAGAGGCCAGGGGTGGTGCAGTGCCAGGAGAGCAGGATGGCCAAGGTGCTGGTGGGGAAGGTCCATCCCAGGTCACTCAGGTGCTGTGGGCTGCCTCCATTAGTCCCTAACTAATTTAGTCTGAGCTCTGGGTTAATTGACCTGTGCTGTTTTCTTTCCCTGGAATGCCAGCAGCAGAGCGGGCGGAGGAGGACGGTGAGTGCCTGGTAGGGTGTCTGGGGGGTGTGGTGGCTCTGGAGGGCTCCAGGAGGGTTGGCTGGTCACTCTCAGCCTGTGGAGGGACGGTGCTGTGCCTGTATCCTGCGGGAATTATTTATGGGTGAGATGGAGAGGTCAGGACAGGTCTCCTGAAGGGCAGTGTTTGGTGTGGGGTCTTTCACCCCAAAGCTTTGTGTGGCCTTTTTCTGATACAAACATTAGCAGGACAAAGCCAAAAAAAACCAGCAGAGGGGAGGGACTGGGGTTAACTGGGAGCTCCCTTCCACATCCCAGCCTCGTGCTGTACTGCAGGCTCAGGATCTGGGCTGCAGCTCACCCTTGGATGTGCCTGCCCTCCTGGAGGGGTTTCAGGGGATGAGGGGTGGTCACTGTGTCCCTCGTGTCACTCATGGTAGTGACACCTCCCTCTGTCAGGTTGGGGTGTCTGGGAAGGGGCTGGACCCTGAGGACATCACTGATGTCACTGACACCCTCATTTTCTCTCCCACCACAGGGCTCCTCAGCCTATCTGTCGAGTCTGTATGGAGCCCCCCCAGCTGGCACCTTCCCCCATCAGCACCCTGTAAGTTTTCCTTCCCCAGAAGTGCCCTGGCACCTCCTGCCATGAGGTCTTCTTCCCTTGGGCACCTTGTGGGAGGGCAGGCACAAAGCAAGGAATGTGTGTCAGGATCACAGCCCCACCCAACAGAACCCAACCCCACCCAACCGAGCCTAGCCCACCCCCTCTTCAAGCCTGGAGTGCTGGCAGGGGGAAGCAAGCCCGTGATCCAGCTGTTCCCCTGACCCTCTGGCTCTTCTGTGCCCTTTCCAGCTGCCAGAGCAGGAGGTTGTGAACTTGTTCATCCCAACACAGGCAGTGGGGGCCATCATTGGGAAGAAGGGGCAGCACATCAAGCAGCTGGCACGGTTTGCTGGTGCCTCCATCAAGGTGAGCAGGAATAAAGGGCTGGGCCAGGGCTTTGTGCCTCAGTTTTCCCACTGCTGAAGGCAGAGAAGGGAGCTCTTGGTAAATGGTTTTGCTGCCCAAATTAGTAGAAACCCAGTCCTGCAGCATCCTGATTGTCACCATTCCTCGGGTGGGGGGGTGTCTGTGTACAGGAGGTGTCCCTGCATGGGGGCACATCCCACACAGGGTGGCTCTTCCCCGAGGAAGGTCACACTGACACCCCTCCCCATCCCTCCGCAGATCGCCCCGGCAGAAGGTCCCGATGCCAGCGAGCGCATGGTGATCATCACGGGGCCACCCGAGGCTCAGTTCAAGGTGCGATGGCCACAGGGTGGGGGCTGACTTGGGGACATGGGTAGGGGTAAGGTGACAGCATCCCTTTGGTCCCCACCGTGCCAGGGGAGCTTCTCAGCTTGGTTTTGGTGCTGTTGGACATTGGCACATCGTTGCCTGCAGGAATGAAGGGCACAGCAGGCCACCTCCAGGATGCTGCCCACCACCTCTATGTCCCTTTTGTCCCCTCTCCAGGCCCAGGGGCGAATATTTGGGAAGCTGAAAGAGGAAAACTTCTTCAACCCAAAAGAAGAAGTGAAGCTCGAAGCCCACATCAAGGTGCCTTCCTTCGCCGCCGGCCGTGTCATCGGCAAAGGTGGCAAGACGGTAGGTGGGGGTGTGTGGGCTTGTCCTGGTTTGAAAGACAGGTGTCTGCTAAGAAAGGCAGAAGCCTCTCTTGAAAAGAAAAATGTAAACCCCCTCCATCCAAATTATTATAATTTTGAAATTAAGGGGCTCTCAGGCAAAGATATGGGACTAGGAGCAACAGTACTTTATTAAGAAAAATTAAATACAGTAATACAAAACAACAAAACACTGACAGAGTCAGAATCCAACCTGACACCCCATCAGTCACTCAGGGTGTTGGTGCAGTCTCATTAAATGGTGGCTGCATCCTCCTGCAGTGACAGATGTGGTTCTGCTGGAGCAGTGCTCCTGGAGAAGGTGCAGTTTTCCTCCAAAGCTCCAGTGATGATGTGGAAGGGTCTGTTTTTTCCTCTGGAATCCAGTGGGAAAAGGCTGCTCTGATATTTTAAATCTCAGTTTTTATCTGGGTAGGGAATGCTTGGCTCCTCCCCCTGGGTGGAGCATCTCCCAATGGGATGATGGAATTTTATCAGTCATGCTCTGGGACTCCATGGCCCATTAAGAGAAGATACCTCCTGGAGGAAGGATGGGTTGTGGAAAAGAACACTGCCTCACTTGGTTTTAACAGATGGTGCTAGAATACATATTTTTGGCCACATCCTGTATTGCAACCCAAGGCAGGGCTCCCACCTGCCCCAGGAACAGAGAGCTGGACATTCCCTGTCACCCATCACCTCTGTCCAGGTTCTCTGTGCTATCAGTGATATCTCGGTCCCACCCCTGTGTCTTAGGGGTGGCTCTTGGATGGCAGCCATCCCAAGGGGACAATCCATGGCAGCCTGGCTCAGAGAGGTGGCACCAGAAAGGGAGGATTTGGGCTCTTCCACAGCAAAACCTGGATCTCTGTTGTTTGCTGCAGGTGAACGAACTGCAGAATTTAACGAGCGCAGAAGTCATCGTGCCGCGAGACCAAACCCCGGACGAGAACGAGGAGGTCGTCGTCAAAATCATTGGGCATTTCTTTGCCAGCCAGGTAAGGTTTGCCTGTGCCTCTCCCAGCAATCCCAGTTTAAGGAAAGCCACCAAGCACAGCGTCCCCATAGCTGCTCTGAGTGGTTTCTGTGCACTCGAGGGGTTTTTGGCTGCATTAAAATTAAAGATTGGCTTGATCCAGCCGAAATCCGTGCCTTGGACGTGGGGTGGGAATTGGCTCCTGCCTCCCCACCTGGGTGCTCCTGACCAGGCTGGTTCCTGGCTGCAAGGGCGTGGTGATACCCCAAAATCAAGGCTCTTGAGCCATGGAAGAACAAGCCAAACCTTTGCTTCAGTGATGCCTAGAGGAGCTGGAACAGAGGCTAGACAGGGTTAAGAGGAATAAAATGGATATTTATTGAGAGGCCTTCAAAGGTACCAGTGCCACAGTCGTGGCCCTGCCCAGGTAGCTCCAGGATGGAAGCAAAAGAGGGCTTGGTCACGAGATCTCACATTTTTACAGGTTTTAGTCTATTTGCATACAGAAGTCAACTGTCCAAGTAATAGCCTCAAATCATGAAGTTTCATCCTCCTTGCTTGCTTCCTTGCCCACCCTCCTCTTTTCACATTGTTTATACTTAGGGCCTGAAGTTTGAAGAGACTGAGTCCCCAGCTGGAATAGAACTGTTTTGTCTTCACCACCCTGTGAAAAGATCCTAGTAACTCTTAATATAAAACGAAAAGCTGCACACCCGAGCAGAACAGAACAACATAAAACTCAAGGCATCATTAGCACATCCCCATTTGTCACAGAATCCCTTCTGTTCTTGTGCTTGGTGGGGGCTCAGCTCCGTTTTCTTGCCTTTCCCCCGCAGACTGCCCAGCGCAAGATCAGGGAAATCGTGCAGCAGGTGAAGCAGCAGGAGCACAAACACGCTCAGGGAGCCGCGGCCTCGCAGCACAGCAAGTGAGGCTCCCGCCAGCACCGCCCGACGAATGTAAGCCCCGCTGCCACCACCAGAGCCCGGCAGGGCAGGGGACAAACCAAAGAGCCCCGAGCCCCCCCGGCAGCCCAGAACCGGGGCACGGGGCGAGCTCTCCACCCCGCAGCTTCCGCCTTACTCCATCGCCGCTCCCCCGTCAGCTGCACTAACACCGGCACAGAGAGGTGTTTTTTTTATTTTGCAGTTCTCCCCAAACCTGCCCGTTCCACCCCGGAGGAGCCTAGGGGAGGGGGTGCCGCGGCGCTCGTTAATTTAGAATTAATATATCCGTAACGAAACTAACGCCGGTTTTTAAGTTTTGTAAGGTTTTATTTTTTAACTCACTTTTTAAAAATTTTTTTTTTGGGGGGGAGGGGGCTGTTTGTTTTTAGCAAAAGCAGGCTTTTCTAGAGGTTTAATGGCAGGAGCTGGTTCATTGGTTCTCTAATGCACCGTAGAGCAGAGCTGTAGGATCGCCAGCAGGGAAAAAAATACTAAATAACTGTTAAAAAGCAATTTCTGAAGGGCTTTGAGAAGAGCAGGGCCTGTAGGAGCCAAGAAGATTCCTCGTGTAGGAATTGTTCCTCTCCTTCACACACCTTTTCCTCTTTGCTTTGGACTCCAAAGCGGGGTTTGCATCCGTTCTGTCCCCCCTTTCTGTCTGTCTGTCCTCTCTCCATCACTGCCCAGCACTGACATCCCTGGAAAATGATGGGCAGCACCAGCCCTGCCCACTTTGGACTGGGATCTTTGGGGAAAGATCTCTGTTACAGGGAGAGGAGGGGGAAATGGGTGAAAAAAAATGGATATACAAGAGGGTGTCAGCCCAGGGCTGGAAAACCCAACCAGCAAAATTGGCTTCAAATGAAAAATAACCCAAATAACCCTCCCGACACACACACACAGAAAAACTACCTCAGGTTTTCGTACCTCAGCACCTTGCGCTTGTGTTGCCCTTTTAGAGATTTTTGTATGCCTTGTAAAACTGATAGTTGGAGCATTTTTTTATTTTTGTAATAAAAAAAAAACGAGTTGGAAAAATGATCTCGACCAAGTCAGCTGCGAGGTGGAAGAAGGAAACCATCCCCTGTGTCCCAGCGCTCTTCCATAGTCTCCTGCAAGCCAAGAGCCAGTGGCTGTTCCTTTGGAGAAAGCTTGAGAAATGGTTAAAAAGAAAAAAAAAAAAAAAGGGAAAAAGAAAAAAAAAAAAAAGCCAAACGCAAAAATAAAGAAAGGGTTGAAGCAAATGCAAGTGATGGATGGAAGTGGTGAGAGCTGACGGGCAAGAGCAGGGATGGGAGCACCGCTCCCGTGGGCTGCGAATCCGTGTTTTCCTCTACTGCAAAGTGTTCTGTGAAAACCAACCTGAGACACCAACAAAAAAAGAGAAATATATCCAGCTACCCAGAGCCTGAGCCTGCTCTCCGTTGCTTTCTTTGGGGTCCCTTTCAGTGGTCGTGGCTGGGAGTTGCTCCCTGGTGCCCAAATCCCAGCTGCCAGGGAGGGAAGGGCTGGATGTGGGGGGTGCAGGCAGTGCCAGGTGGAGTTTTATTGGGAAGTGTTGCCATCATGAAGGCACCTCTCCCTCCCTGCACATCCCTGGATGGCACATCCAATGGGGAAAGGTGCTAAATGGGGCTGGGATGGCCTTTGGGGGCAGGGTGGGGCTGGGATGCTGACAGGTACCACAATGAGGGACCTTCCCTCTCCATGAGCCCCAGAGCCGGGCTCTTCCCTCCCACCCTTCCAGCACGACAAAGTGGCTCTGGTGGCACCTAGGCCAGCCAAAACTGCAACCCCAAACAGGGAGAACTGAAGGGGGAAAATTACACCAAAAACATTCCCAGCTGCTGCATCCTCAGGGAAGATTAATTAGATTAAAAAGATCCCTGATTAATTATTTGTAAGGATAAAATACGAGTGTCTTGGGAACTGTTGGGCCTTTGGAGAGTCTGCCCCGAGGTTGGGGGAGATTGAACTCATCAGTGAAAGCAAAGAAAAAGCAGCTCTGCTGGGATCTTATGGGTCTTTAGGTCAGGAGCAGCACAGTGCTGTCCCTGCAACAGCCAACATGAGAGGAGACAGCCCCTGTTCTTCTTCAGAGGGGGAGCAAATTAAAAACCACACAGACACAGCATATCAATTTTGAATTAAAAAATAAATTACTCTCTTAACAAGTAATGTTCTCATACAATAAGGCTCTTACATAAGTTAATATTTATCTTATCTCAGCTAAACAATAAGAAATAAA
The DNA here is from genome assembly GCF_052056855.1 of Sturnus vulgaris. Taxonomy (NCBI): domain Eukaryota; kingdom Metazoa; phylum Chordata; class Aves; order Passeriformes; family Sturnidae; genus Sturnus; species Sturnus vulgaris. The sequence continues at coordinate 4,731,896 of NC_142252.1, read as the reverse complement.
TACTACTCTTTAACAGAACAGTGTTTTTCTAACAGTGCATGTCTCCCAGCAGCTGCTTATGGATTATCTCCCACACCATCTTCCTGCGGAAATAAGGCATGTGCTCCTGAAAAGAAACAGGAAAAATCCATCACAAAGGAAGCCAGGGAAGAGAGAGAGGGAGGGGGAAATCTCAATTAACACCCAGGGAATTGCTGAATGGGAAGCTGCTTTTGAGCACCTGCCATTTAGGTCCAAGGTGGATTTCACATGAGGGTGACACAACCACCCAACAAAACCACATTTCTTTATAAGGATATTTATTACAGATCAGAAAATAACCAGGATCTGAGCTTGTCCAAGGGGGAAACCTATTTCACAAAGGCCAATACCAAACCACTGGCTGCAGCATCCTGGAGTTGGAATGCAATGATCTTTACGGCCCATTCCAACCCAAACCACCCTGGCATTCCCCAATTCCATGATCTTGCCCGAGAAACAGACACCAGACACGAGGAACAAACCCTGAGCCCCTGCCCCAGCTCCCCTGGCACTCCCATGGGTGTGGAGCTCTCACCGCAGTGAAGGTGATGGGTTTGTCTCTGGAGATGAAATCGGCAAATTTGCAAGTAAAAACTCCACAGTCACTTCCATTGTTTTGTTGAGGGATTTCCTGAGGAATACAACAAAAACAGGGAGAATTTTTATCCCTCTTGAAAGAACAGTAATTTGGTTCTAGCACACATCACCCACACCTACTCCTGAAAACTTATTTCCATAATCCATTTACTGCTCCCAAATCCAAGGAACAGTCCCAGTTAACTGCACATCATCTCCCTCCTCTGCTTGCCTGGAAGGTGTTAAACCCTCTGTCAGGAGGAATTCTAGCTCCCATTTCAAATCCAGGCATTGCTGCCATACCTCCGTGCCCATGCTGTGAAGGGTCCACTCAGATGCAGTCAATTCAATGTTTCTTTTTTCCCTGCTTTCCTCTTCCAGGTATTTTCTGTGGAAAAGAACACAAAAATCACTTTTCATCTCCCTAATTTAGGGCAACAACAACAAAAACAAAAGCTGTTGAAAGGTGACAGGAAGATAAATCACAGTGAAATGCTAGAGGATCCTCACAGCAGTGGATTTTTGGAATGTGGAGGATAAATCCCAATCTTAGAGACACAGTGAGGAGCCCAGTCCTGTATAATATCTTTATCCATGACCTGGACAAGGAGATGAGGCACAGTGCTCAGTGCTTTTGTATGTGACACCTGGGTTGGGAGTGTGAGGGCAGGAAAGCTCTCCAAAGGGATCTGGGCTGGTGACAAGGTAAGGATCAGTCTGGGTTGGACTCAATGACCCTGGAGGGCTTCTCCAATCCCAGTGATTCTGGGGTTTGTCTCTGTGGGGCTGCTCTCATCCTATAAAGCTGCTGGATGAAGGGTTTTTACTGACAAAGACACATCAGGATGTGCAGCACATGTGAAAACTTGCACCTCTGACACTCCAGGGGATTCAAAATACTGAGCAGACAGAAGAGGTACAAACGAGGAGCACCATGGGGCAGGGCAGAAACACTTCACTGGGGAGAGGACAAGGCCCCAAAAACAACCAAAAGGGATAAAAAAGCAGCTACTCACAAGACAGTTTTGCAAATGTGGTCTCCTCTCTCTCCCAAGGAGTCAAAGTATTTGATGGTTTTCTCTCGGAGGTCAACGACCTGGGGTTAAAAGGTGACTTAGACAAAGCACACCCCGAACACTCCAGGACTTTGCCTGCTAGTTTTGTTCTCTCCATCCCCTAAATAAAAAGCCAGTCTGACTCACCAGCAGCGTCCAGTGAATTCTAAGGTGAATAGGCACCAAGATGACATCATGCTCAAAGATATCCACACCTTTGGTCCATTTCTTTACTCCCTTGTGGCTTGTAGAGCTCAGCTTGGAATAAAAGAAGGTATTAAAAGCATAGACTGATGGATATCCTTCCTTCTTGCTTCTTTCCACCAGAAGACTCATGTAGAAATTAATGATCTGGAGCAGAGAGAGGGGAAGAGAGATGTGAAATAAGACACTAAATTAAAAAGACAGTAACATGTCTTTGCTGGCCACCCTCGAGCTGAGAAAGCTCCAGCTTGGCAGCTCTTGCTCCCAGAATTTTACACTGGGGGAGACTTGTGCTGCTGGTTAAAGCCCCCACACCCACTCCAATAACCCAGACTGACTCCTGGGAGCTGCATCATCCAAGTGAAAGCTTCCAGAAACACCAGCCCACACAGTACCCAAAATAAGGAGTGTACAGCTATTTCTGGGCTCTGCAGTGGAGCTCCTGGAAGACTCCTGTGCCCAGGGAGGGGGGATTTCCCAGCAAGTGCAGGATCCCATACCTTGTCGTTGAGCCAGCCCGGGGGCTGCAGGGTGCTGATGTCCTCACGGGTGACAGTGAGCTTGAAGGCCTTGCTCAGGATGTCCTCAGGCTCACCACTGTCAAAGGCAGCAGAGACCTCACGTTCCATGGCCTGGAACAAAAGATTCAATGGGGAAGGGCTCATGGAGCAGCACATGGAGCACACCAGCCCCCCAGAAGGCCTCCAAGTGCAGCTCCAGTGCCAGAGCAAGGAGCCTTGCAGGCCTTTGCTAAGCCAGCCACAGCTTGCTGCTGAGCACAGGTACCTCTGTCAGTGGAGCCAGATCATTTGCTGGCTTTTCTGGGCACAGCAGTGGCTCGCTGTCCACAAAAAAGAGGTCTTTGGACAGGACAGGTGTCACATGGAACTCGAATAGCTTTCCTCGGGGGACTTCAGCTTCACGCTGGCCCTGCCAGGCACAAGAAAAAGAAGTCAGAGAAGCACAAGGAGTTTGCTGGGGGGACAGGGCAGAGAATCCTGCAAGAAACTGGGAAGGGTTGTGTAAACACATCCCAGCAGCAAATCCCAAAGCCACGTTTGATTGGTGACTGCATTCCAGGTGTGCCCAGACAGGCAGGACTTCCCTTGGGCTTGGATTAACCACCTGGACCCCAGCAAAGCCTCCATATGCAGGTATCAAGCTGAGATCAAGGTAAGTGTTTCTGATTTGCACACTTCAAATTTTAAATTTGGATCTCAATCCTGAGCAGAGATGAGTTATATTATATTATATTATATAACAAAGTGAAGTACTGACTAACTCAAGCTTACCACTGAAGCAGCTCGTTTCTCTTGTCTTCCCTCTCCATGGGAGTCTTCTGGTGGTGTGTAGTAGCTGCCAGGAGAGAAAGAGAAGTGAGCTGGATATCCACACTGCCCCATGAAATTCCCCAAAATTCACCTTCTGCATAAGAAAAGCTTTTTCAAGGCCAATTCTGACACATAACATCCCAGTTTCCTTCCCCATTCCTTTTGGAGCAGCCAGATTGGGATAGATGAAGAGCTGGAAGCTTTGCAGGCTTTCTTCTACCATCAGACACCAAACTCCTTTTCTTTCTCAGTTTTAATCTTTAAAACAGGGAAGCAACCAGCACTTCTTCTATCAACTGCTTTGTGATCTCCTGGTGACAAATGCCACTCCACCAGTTATTTCCTCTGCTCTCTTGAGCTTAGGGGACAGTGACAATTTAACTCAGGATAAATGCACAGCTCAATACAGTGCTCGTGTCTAAGGGGGAAAGAACAGGGACAAAACAAACCACCAAACCAAACCTCTCTCTGCCCCCATCTGCACTCCTCCCTTAGATGTCTGTCACACCAAAATCCCTCCTTGGAGCTGCAGCCAAAAGCCCCTTTCCCTCCACAAGGAGCCTCCTGCACTCCCATCCTGCCACCCAGAGTCCCCTGGCCCCTGATGAGGGATGGCAATGTTTCCTTTTTGGTCTCCTATTCCAACCCAAGGCATCCTGCAGGCCTCAAAACCTGCCTCAGTCCCCCCAGGCTTTACAAATTCCCTACTCCTTCTGCTCAGGATCCACAGGAAATGCAGAGTCAGCTCATTAATGGTGTGGCACAAAGACACTCAGGAGCAAAAACGGATTTTGGAAACCCAAGGACAATTTGGTGTGGCCACCACTGTCACCCATACTTCCTTCCCCAAAAAACACCCAGCACATCCCACAGCTGCCCAGCTGTGAGAGGGGAGCTGGATTTGAGGGACAACTGGATGTGAGCAACTCCTCAAACCAGCTGCTCCTCTCCCCCAGCACTGAGACACTGAACAGAATTGGTCTTCTGGAGGCTGAAAGAGCCAAAAGAAACAAGAGCCATGGTTAAAAGAGACTCTTACCTGATCATGACACCTCTCTGAGGCAGCTGGGGGCTGAAAACATCCCCATGTTTGATGCCTGCAGGGAAAAGCAGCAATATGAGAATAAGGAGGTCACTTCCCATTCCAGCAGCTGCACAGAGCTCTCAGTTTCTGGGTGACATCACAGACATTTCATTAGTATTTTCAACTTAGAAGTTCAAACTCTGGCATCTGCTCAGAAATAATTTCAATCCCAATATGATCATGTCACAAAGTCCAAGGTTTTCTAAAAGAGCTAGTGATGAAGAAGTATTTAAGTAATGAACAAGGGGAAAAAAAAAACTGGGACAATACTAAACATATATGTAATTAGTCTACTTGGTTTGGAAGCTCTGCTTTTATGGAAATAGTCCTGTCTAGCATTAAAAAGTGATTAAAGTGCAGCTCTGAGGGTGCAGAGTCAAATATCCCCCTCCTCTGGTACAAAAAGAAAAACAAACAGGTAAAACAGGTACTACAACCTTCTCCTGTGCAGTGGGGACACATCCGAGCTACAAACTGCACAGCCACAGTCACAGCTCTCCAACACCATTTTAAACCAATTCTTCCCCTTCAGTAAAAGCCTCACAAACCCACTTTAGCCAATAACTAGTTTGAGGAAATGCCCTGTTTGAAGGATTGGGCTTCTTCCTACAGAGTGGAGCAGACCTGGGTCCTGGGGATACTCACTGGTCCTTTGTGGCACGGGTGGAGAGGCACCTCTGGATTTCTGCTCTTTCAGGGGACTCCCAGTCATCCTTGGTTCCTTGGTTGGAACTCTTTGGTGTAGCAGAAGAAAAGGACAGAGTTTTTACAGGTGATTTATTACCAGTGCAGAGGACACAGCTATTTGTACAAAACTAGCTAAATGAAAGCAATAAATATATAAAGTAAAATTAGGCAGAACCATGCTGTCAGTGGTTCCATGACCAGGTGCAAAGGGCATTCTGAGGACTTTACATCCAGAAGTTTGGCCACCTTCAACTCAGGCACAATGAACTTAAAAGAGTCATATTTTCTGTCTCTACTATTCCAAAAGAAACTCAATCATCACATTTGATTCTGCCCAGAACCCTGAGACTAGGAAAGATCAATTCTCCTCCCCTTCCACATACAACAAACTCACTACCAGAAAGTTAAGTGTTATTTTGCTCATAATTACTTGTTGAGTCTTGATAGCCGTGGAGAGGTCAGTTTTCCAGCATATTTTTCCTTGAACAGACTCAAGAGCTCTTTGTATTTCTTGTTTTCTGCCTGCTGAACATCCTTGCAAAAGGGAAGGAAAAAAAGAGACTTTAGAAGGCATTCCTTTTGTCTCAGCCTAACTGTACAGGAACTCCACTGCTGTTTCCCCCCAAAATAATTCCCTTCTCCCCAATTTACCTCTTCAGCAGCACACAGAGGCCTCCTGGTGCCACTGACTCCTGGAGAGCTGGGACCTGGCTCCTTAATGGGGGGCCTGGGTGTGACAGGGCTCTCCAGAGCAGCTGGGATGTAGTTATTCTTGCTCAGGCTGAAAACATCAAAGGCACAACAAACAGGATTAAGAGAACATTCAAAACTCCTGATGTAATAGTTAGGTTTTTAATTAACACCTCCTGATTCAAGGAGGCACAGCAGGCTAACATCTCCATGGTCAGACTCCACAACCCCTCTAGGTGACCTGTGGCAGGAGCTGAACACCCTCAGAGAGAAAAAAAAAAAAAAAAAAAAAAAAAAAGTGTTTCCCAATAGAAATTCTCTGGGTTTTTTTTTTTTTTTTGAGATTTTCTTTTTTTTTTTTTTTGTGGTTGAGGGTTTTTGCATTCCTAGTCTCAGCCTCCTCCTAAGTTCACCACTTCCTCCTACCACAGGAGGTGAGAGTGTTGTATACTTGCTAATCTTTCTCTGATCTCCTGAGTCTATAAACTATGTGGATTTAAAGAGAAAGTTTGAAATAGGTCAAAGGCAAGAGCACAGCTCTGAGACCTCTCTCAGTATGGCAGGCAAGAGGAGTCCCAGAACACCTGGAGAAATGCTGCTCTGTGGACACACACACACATGTTGGGCAAGCTCAGGAAGCTCAAGGATGAAAGTGAAAGGCAAGATACTCTGCAAAGCAGAAGTGAAAGAAAACAGAAGGATTTTCACCTCAGATATGGAGCTCTCTTGAAAAGAGAGGGTGGTGCTTCCTCAGTCAGGCATGGGTTGGTATCACAAGGCATTTTGTCTGTAAGAGAAGAACACAAGCTATCAGCAACTGGTCAAAAAAATGTGAGTTTTATGAGTTTGAAGAGATTCACCAAAGATCAATTACTTTCATTTTATGCCTCACGTCCTAATATTACTTGTGTTATGTTGCTTCAGGATATTTTCATATTGGCAACTACACAATGTTGCCAGCCTAAGCCTAATACAAAAGGGTCCTGAGGCTCTAGTACCTAAAATCAGCATTTATAACAATTTCTTTCTGGCAAGGGAAAGCACTGGGACACACTAGAACTGCATCCAAGGCAGTTAATATCTGAGATGACAACCACACGGGCATCCTGGGATAAACCATAGGATATATTGAGTTAGAAGGGACCCACAGGATCATCCAGTCCAACCCCTGGCCCTGCACAGACACCCCAACAATCCCACCCTGTGCATCCCTGAGAGTGTTATCCAAGTGCTCCTGGAGCTCTGGCAGCCTTGGGGCTGTGCCCATTCCCTGGAGAGCCTGTTCCCAGCCCTGGCTCTAATCCAGAAGCAATACCAGGATGCAGGAAAGAAACAGAGCTCACCCTCCACTATTCTTGGGTGCTACCCAGATATTTTGCCTTCAGCAGCCAGCCCCCAGGCTGGGCAGAGCTGCCCAGACTCAGAGCAGCAGGAGAAAGGAATGAATGAAGGATTTGCTGTCATCCCTACCAGGTTCTGTTGTGTCCTCATCCTCTGCAGATGCTACAAATGAAGAGTCAGAAGAAATGAGCACAACCTGAAATAACAACAAGTACCAGAGTGAGCATAACCTGAATGTGAATCCAAGCAAACACAACCCCTTCCTGAAATTGAGCCAGCTGTGCTCTGACTCAGGGCCCATGGTTTTGCTTGGGTTGCAGCAGAAGGCAGGGGCACTGATGGCACCACTTTGGTAACACAGGCTCTCACACAGGCAGGGATTGTGGGAGCTGATCCCCGAGCTCCCCTCAACATCCTTGCTCACCTCATCTTCAGAATCAGAGAAGGAGAAGTCACCTCTCTCTTTAGTCTCCTGGCTTCTACTTGCTGCCTTAAGTGGCAACTTGGCAGCCCCAGAAACCTCTTCAGGCTCCTTGTTAGCCCCAGAGACACATTCTGGAAAAACCACATCATCAGACCATAAAGAATGGGACTGGAAACAGGGGTTGGGATTTCTGCTTAGACCAAAGCCCAGCTCCTCGATCCCAGGTGGAGCAGATAACTCATTTCAACAATACTGCAACAGCCCATCAATGGGGATCTTGTTCCCAAGTAGGAATTGGGGAGCTCCACATCCCCCATGGAACAGCAACAGCCCCTGGAGGGCTCAGTACCAAAGAGACTCAGGACATCCCATGCCCTGCCCCAGCCAGGATTTATCCTTGGTGTAAATACATGGCCCTCCCAGGATGGAAAAAGTTGTTCCCTGATTCTCTTCCTGCCCTCATCTGACCAGGATCTCCAATCCTCCACTTAGTTTGAAAACCACAGAATCACTAAGGTTGGGAAAACCCTATGAGGCTATCAAGGCCAAGTGTTCCCATAGCACTGCCATTGACCCATGTACCCAAGTGCCATATCCATGGACACTGGGACACATCATCAACAGGCCCAGGCGCTAAGAGATCCCCTCCAGCCACAAGAAGAGCTCAAAAATCCTCAGTTTCAGCAGCAATTCTGAAGTACCAAATCCAGAGACCCCCAAAACCAAGGAAAATCAAATATTAAACCTCTCTGTGAGGGGCAGTACCTGTTTTCAGTCTCTTTGCGGGAATCTCCTCAGGATCTTCCACAGGTGACAGAACACTGAAGGGAGAGCAGACAGAACAATGTTTTGCAACCACAATTCAGTTCCCAGCAGGCTTCACAGGGCCCAAACTTCCAAAGGTGGCTTTCCTATTTCCCCAGGATCATCTCCCAGAGAGTTGATCATCCCACTAAAGCAGGTCAGGCCTCATTTTCTCCTTCTCTTAATGCTTCCACGTGTTTTATCTTTGTTCCTAGCACCAAAAAATGCCTTAATACATAATGCTTTCCTCATTCCTCCAGGAAAGAAGCACTCCACAGGTCACTAAGCCCTCCCATTTCATGTCACTACACTGAGTCGCAAAGGAAAGTTTAAGCAGAACAGGAAAGGAAAGGAAAGGTGGGAAAGCCAGTCCTGCTTACATCCACTCCAGTAACTTCCTGCTGAGTCAGCGCTCGGGAACAAATCCTTGAAACAATTACCAGCCTCACCCTTTCTCAGAAGCCTAAATACACGGATTTTTATCCGTTGATACCATCATTAAGTCCGGTAAAAACGTCTCCTTTAGGAACAGAGCACAAAGAGCGTTCCTATTTTTATTTTTTATCCCCCCAGGAGCTAATTCCTTTTGAGCTGCTCCTCGGTGAAAACTACTCGTGCGACACGCGGCTCTTTCAGAGACACTCCCTTGTCTCTTTCACTCTGGAATGGGACACTAAGCAAGTTTGTCCCGGAGGGAGCAGCCACAGAGCACAGGCTGTGATCCATACATTGCAAGCAGCAGGCTCAGAGATGGTTCGGCCAGCCTCGTCGGGAGCAAAATGGTTAATGCCTGGAAAAGCGTCCTTCTTTTATTCACATTCCATGAGGTCCCTCCAGCCAACATAAGCACAGAGGTGTGTGTACCTTTGTCTGCCCCTCCAACACTCTGCCCTAAAGCTCCCTCCCTTTTCTCCTTTCCAAGCCCACACCATGCAGGTGGGAATGAAGGGCCCATGGGTTTGCTAGGAACACCTGAGACCTGCAATCACCTCAGCAGCAGGGATTTATCAGGAGTATGTGGGACCCACAACCACACCTGGGTGTGCGGACACGCTCATGGGGAACACCTGGGATTTATCAGGAATTGCCGACACCCACACGGAGAGCCCGGGGCCGTGCGGACACCGGCCGGGCCGAGCGGCGGAGCGGAGGCGCGGCGGGAAGGCCTGACCTGGGGTTCGGCTTCTTTCGGGACGGCGGCTCCGGGCTGAGGGTGAGGGCCGGAGCCGGAGCCGGGGCCTGGCGGGCGGCGTCGCGGAGGGCGCGGAGGACCGCGAGCAGCCATTGGTACATGGACCGCGCGCACTTCCGGCGCCAGGCCCCGCCCCCGCCCCGCCGCCAACGGCGGCCACGCCCCGCCCACCGCCATGATGGCCCCGCCCACAGCAGCATACTCCCCCTCAAAGCGCCCCGCCCACAGCCGTGCTGACCCCGCCCACAGCGCCACAGGCCCCGCCTCCGAACGCCCCACCCACAACCACCCAAGCCCCGCCCGCCGCCCCATAGGCCCCGCCCCCGTGTCCCTCACCTGGCCCCGCCCCTCTCGCGCCCGTTCCCTGAGCGCGCCCCGCGGGATGGAACCATGCGCGCGTGCGCTACGCAACAATCCCCGGCCGAAATTTGGGTTATTTCTGCCCATTCTGCTCCTGTCCCGTCCCGTTTCTTCTCCCCCCCGACTCACCCCAGCTGGCCCTAACAGCGCTACCACGGCTGCGCCATGAGCTCTGCCCTCTCCTAAAATCAGGAGCTTTCCCCGCTCCCGGATTCAGGAGCTTTGTCCCCTTGGAGGTTCAGGAGCTTTCCCTACTCCAGGAGTCAGGCCCTTTGTCCCCGTGGAGGGTCAGGAGCTTTCCCCGCTCCAAGACTCGGTCGGGCTTTGGTGGGGACCTGGCGTGGGGAGCTCTCCGGGGGGTCCCTGCGGGCGCTGGGACTGGCTGGGCATTTCCCGATACTCTGCTGCTTTCCCAGGACTCCGGGGGGCAGAACCCCCGGCATCCCAGTAAAAGCAGGGACTGGCCCCTGTGTCCCCCGTCCCTCCCTCCCTCTCCGTGTCCCCGGGGCGGGATCCCCTCCCCGGCGCTCACCGAGCCGCGCTGGGCTCACGGCGTTGCTTTCTTTTCCTCGGCATCGCTATCGCTTGCTGCTGTCGCGACCGAACCGCGACTGAACCGCGACCGCGACTGAACCGCGTCCGAGCGCAACCGCGACCGAACCGCGACTGAACCCAACCGCGTCCGAGCTCAACCGCGACCGAACCGCGATCGAACGCAACCGCGACCGAACCGCGTCCGGACGCGACGCGGGGCTCGAGCCGAGGGTTCCATCGCGAGGCGCGGGCGGTACCGCGGGGCTCGCCCGGTGCCCGCGCCCGGAGCCCCGGGAATGGCCCCGCTCCCCGCGCCGGGCCGGCCGGTAAATGCCTTGCCCATCACCGAGAAGGAACTTTTTTGGGAGCTCGGGAACAACTCAAGGAGCCCAACCCCATTCAGGGGCACTGTGGCCGCCTGAAGTACCAGATTTACAGGAACATGTAAAAATTTTCCTGATAAATTGGTATCTCCTGGCTAATGAATACGTGTAGATAATTGAGCCAGGCGTGCACCTAAAGGCAGAGTTATCCCTCGAGCATCCAGCACCGGAATAAAGTAATGTCTGCTCCTTAATACTCCATTGGAGTTTTAGGAATTTTTAAAACTCCTACTGTTTAGGAGTTTTATTCCCGAATTTCGGTGACAAAATGTTTTTTAAATGCTTTTCCTGTTGCTACCCAGCTCCTTGCTCCAAGCTGGCTCCAGCATCTTACTCAGATGCAAAAAGGATTTTTAAAGGAAAGCAGGGAAAAAAATGGGCAGATTAAAAAAGAGCTTTGGGGCAGCTTTTCCAGGAGGTCCCGCAGGGAATCTAAGGGGTGGTGGGGTCTGTTTTAATTAAAACCTTCCTGGTTATGTCAGGAGTTTAATTTCCAGGCTTCAGGCCTCAAGGAAGGAGCCTGAACTGGGATGCAGAGCCCAGCAGAGGGCACGGCAGCCCCACGCAGGACCTGCCTGTCAATCCCTTCCTCATCCTCCCCGCACAGGGGAAGGATTTCAGGGCTGTCAAATGATTTTGAACGCCTGTGACTGGGTTTTCGTGAGACGGGGACCTGCCTGACTGTGTCTGTGGGGTGGGAGTGATCACTGCACATCCAAGTCCCTGTAACCTGTGAAGCTGGAAGGGTTTATCCCAGACAAAGGATAACTAACAGGGAATTATGTGAGCTGGTTCCCTTTTTCACAGTGTTATATGCAGACTACCACGATCTCTGAAACATCAGTAACCAAATACATGAATAAATCAAACTTTAATTAAAATAATGCCCCCAGACTGAGCAAACGTTCTTCTTGTATTGCTTTCCAAGCAGCAAAAATTTCCCTTTTTTCTTTTTTTTTTTTTTTCCAAAATCATAACAACGAGTGTCTGTGTTGTAACTCCTGCTCCTTCCCAGGGCAGTTTGACGTCGGCTGCGTTTCCCAATCCCTGCATTTTTGCAGCTTCTGGTTCCCTCCATGACTTCATCCTTATTCTGCTCCTGAGCATCTTGCTCAGAGCACTGACGTGTTGTGACTCAAAGTGATGATATTTGATGCACGCAAACCAAAATCCAGTTCCTGGCTAAACACACCTGGATCACATCTGTCCCATCTCTGACTGCAGAGGGAGAGCAGAGAATTTTCATAAATAAGTATTAATTATGGCTCATTATTTATGTATTGCTCAAAGCGTCTCTACCTTTAAGTGCAGCTTCCCTGTGAAAGCAGTGGGGTTCCAATAGCTGGTGTTAAAAATTATTGGGATAACAAAGTAATTCCACTGAGTAGTTAATTTGGGAAATGATGATGATTCTAGGCACACACATGATTTTAGTGATATAAAGCCAAATAGGCTTAATCTGTAATTTAAATCCCTTTATTTTACACGAGTGCAGGATGCCAGGTGGAACAGCTGTGCCTGTAGGGCAGGTGGTTAACCTGGATGGAGGGGGAGGAAGGGGAAGGGAAAGGAAAAGGAAGGTAAAGAAGAGGAAAAGGAAGTTATGGGAAGGCAAAGCAAGGGGTGGGAAATGAAGGCATGATAAAGGAAGACAAGGGAATGGGAAAGGATAGGAAGGCATGGCAAGGTAAGAGTGGAAACCAAGGGAAAGAAAAGTTAGGGATGGGGGGGAATGGAAAGGCAAGTAAGGAAAGGCAAGGCAGGACAGAGGGCAGCTGAAGCAGCTGGACAGGTCTCCCAGCCCCGTTCTGAGGACAGGATGGGAAGTTCCACCTGCCCTAGTATTTCCCCACCTCCCACTCCCAGGCTCTCACAGCCAGGAGCTGAGCACATGGTGGGCAGAAGATGCCCAGGATGAGCAGCCAGAGGTCTTCAAAGGTATCTCCACTCTGAACTTGGGAGCCCTTGGGAATTCTCCTGGTGTGAAGGCAGAGTCCTCCAGCTTGCCCAGTGTCTGGGGTGGGTGACAGCAATGGCCCTCCTGACACCAGGGGGTGAACCTGAACCCCACACTCCAGGGAGTTTATCCCTGACCGTCTACACTGTGAGCAAAGGATTATCCCTGACCATTCCTTCCAGACCCACCACTCTGTTTCAGCAGCAGCTGCTGGACCCTCTGGTCCCTGGGCAGTGTGTAGTGCTTATCTCCCTTGGGATGGCCTCTCCAGTGACTTCAGATGGGAATTGCCAAGATGGAAGCCACTTGGAAAAGCCCTGGAAAGGGACGGTGCTGGCTTCTGGGAAAGGGCTGCACACTCAAATCAGCCCTGGCAGTGTTCAGAGAATGCTGAAACCATCCACATTAAAGCCAATGTTTACTGGGACAAAACCAGCTCCTGAAGGCTGCATCCATGTCCCAGCCATTAGCTGGACATGAGTTGGAAAGTCCTGGACTGCTGCTGGTGATGAGCAGAGGAAAGAGAGGAGGAGCACAAGGAACTGCTTGCAGGAACGATATGATGTGCTCAGATGCAAACCCTCAATCATACCAGCCATAATCCTACACCTGTACCCCATGGAGCATCCCCACAGCCATGGGGAACTCTGGGAAAGCTTGGGCTGCAGGAGGGGGACTGGGGTGAAATTTTGGAGCAGGCAGCTCCATTCGTGCCTGAGCATGGGCTGCACTTTGGGATAAGTAATAGGTTGCCTGGGGAATTTGTGGCTGTCCCATCACTGGGAGTGTCCAAGGCCAGGTTGGACAGGGCTTGGAGCAACCTGGGAGAGTGGAAGGTGTCCCTGCCCGTGGCAAGGGGTGAAGCTGAGTGGGCTTTAAGGTCCCTTTTGACCCAAATCATTCCATGATTCTGTGATCTTAAACACAGACTTCCCTTTAACTCTCACTTTCGCCAGGTGATTTATTTCCCTATCAGTCTCTCTGCTCTTCCAGAAACCATCCATGAGTGCAAGCCAGAGCATCCTGCAGGGACAAGCCACTGGCAGCTGGATTTAGAACAGAAACAGGTAAGGTCCAAAGTAACAGGTGAGGTCCAATTCCACTCTCTGTGCTGTGGTTTGCAGAAAGATGAGACAGGAGCCTTTCTACAGCCCCCAACCTTTTCAGAGGGAGGATATTTCCAGCTCACAAAAATTTCAGAGCCCTCTTGCTTTGTCACCGTGCAGGAACAGGACGCCACCCCCCAGCAGAGGCTGTCCAGAGCCCTACCCAGCCTGGCCTTGGACACTTCCAGGGATGGCAGCTCCCTCTTGCCTTTCTCGTGTCAAATCTGTAAACCAAAATGTCACTGTCGGACAGCAAAGTTGTGGCTTCTCCTGGGCTGGGACATGGGACTGGAGAGGATGGGAGTGTTCCCACTCTGTCCAGAGCCTTCAGGGCAGGATGGGAGCTGACAGGGATCACCACAGCACCGCTCTGAGCCCGGGGGTCTCAGGGCTGGAGCTGGAGCAGAGGCTCTCTCTGCTCCCCTGGGCTCGGATTCAGCCCTCCCTTTATTCAGAGCGACCCTGCCTGGCTCACTCAGGAGCGGGGCTGAGCCTTTCCAAAGGAAAACTCGCATTAAACTCTGCCACAAGGCTCTGGCGACCATATGGAGCTGGGAGAGGGGTGGGGGCCAGCCCTGACCTTTATTGTAGGGAGGGCAGTGCCACTGACCCTCTCCCTGCCCCCCGGGGTGGCTGTTCCCAGGCCGCTCAGGTTGTTCCTCGCTGCTAAAGAAGACAATTAAATCCTTGAGCCCAGGTTTTAGTGTTTCCATGTGCAGCCAAGTATCTTAATCTGGGCTGTTTGGGGAATTTTTATCCCGTGGATCCCTTGGTATGCCTGGAATGTTTGCTTTTCCTACTGTGTGCGTGTGTTTGAGGCACTCCTGTAAAAACAAGAGCTTCCTGCCTGCCTTGTAAATCTTTCCTTGATTGGCAGAGTGGCCTTTGGTGATTAATCAAGGGGCACGACGGAGCTGACACCGTCCAGGAGCTCGCTCCTTGCAAATCCCCGGCACGGTGGTGGGAGACCTGGGAAGGGACCCCGGGAGCTGGCTGCTCTCCAGAGCCCAGTGGTGACATCGGTTTTCGGTAAGAGCCTGGGAGAGGAAGGACTCAACGGAAATTCCAGAGAGCTAAGGAAATGCTCCACAGGGCTGGGACTTGGGAGGCTTTTTCTATTGTATCATCGGGATAAAACATGCGGCTCCGCTTGGAGGGATTCGCCCGGTGGCCAAACAAACCTTCCCACCTTGTCTGGGCTGGGAAGGGGGAGATTTGTCCCAAAGAAACCTTCCCACATTAGCTGGGAAGGAGGAGATTTGTCTCAACCAAACCTTCCCACCCTTAGCTGAGCTGGGAATGAGGAAATTTGTCCCAGCCAAACCTTCCCACCTTGGTGGGGCTGGGAATTGGGAGATTTGCCCCAACCAAACCTTCCCACCCTTAGCTGAGCTGGGAATGAGGAAATTTGTCCCAGCCAAACTTTTCCACCTTGGATGGGCTGGGAAGGGGGAGATTTGTCCCAAATAAACCTTCCCACCTTGGTTGGGCTGGGAAAAGGAAAGATTTGTCCCAACCAGACCTTCCCACCTTGGCTGGGCTGGGAATGAGGAGATTTGTCCCAACCAAACCTTCCCACCTTGGTTGGGCTGGGCAGGGGGAGGTTCACCCCACGCATGGATAAAGGTTTCTCCAGGAGATAGACTCAGGATAGGGGACAATGCAGAGAAGAATCACCTTGTGTTCTCCATAGGAGGCTTCCAGGTGTCACAGGCTCTGCCTGGATGTGGCACAGGGGTTCCAAGTTCGTTCTAACCTCTGGAACAGCAAAAACAAGAGCATCTTGGCCAAAGGGCTCTAATTTGTCTCATCTAACACAACCACTGCTGTTCCGACTCTGAGCTTGTCTGGAGCTGACTGTGAGTTCCTGAACTGGTGTTGTGTTGTGTTGTGTTGTGTTGTGTTGTGTTGTGTTGTGTTGTGCAGGCCACACATGGGCCTGTCCCCATGTCCCCATGCTCCCAGAAGGGTTTCAGCTTGGGGAAAAAGCTGGCAGAGCTGCAGGCTGCCAGCCCTAGGGCCTGCCCCAAAATCGTGGCTGTTAGCAAGGAGACCTTCAGCATGGGAGCCTGGTGGAAAATTGCCATGGGAGAGGTCAGCACTCAGCATTTTAGAGGAAATTGTGAGATATAGCAGGAAGTTTTTTACAATGAGGGTGTTAAAACATTGGCATGGCTTGTCCAGAGGAGCTGTGGCTGCCCCATTGCTGGAATTGTTGCAGGCCAGGCTGGAAGGGGCTTGGAGCAGCCTGGGATAGTGGAATGTGTCCCTCCCCATGGCAGAGAATTGGAATGGGTGACCGTTAGAGGTCCCTTCCAACCCAAACCATTCTGTGATCTTCAGGTTCTGGTCTTGCCACTTTTTTCCTTGGCTTTTGCCCACTGCTATGTGCCAGGACAGGGCCAGGATGAGGAGCTTCAGGAGCACTGTGAGCAGGCAGCCAAAGAGGGTCTGTGTGTGTGTCCCAGGTGAGGGTGGGAGGAGAGACAGGTGGGAAGGAGCAGAGGAGCAGTCAGGACACACAGGAGCAGTCAGGACACACAGGAGCAGTCAGGACACACATGCTGGCTGCTTCCTGGATCACAGGGAGATGATCTTTAAGGCCCCTTCTAACCCAAGCCATTCTGTGATTCTGTGAAAGCACAGCAGTGACAGTGTGGGCAGAGCCCCACAGCCTCTCCCTGCTCTTGGACAATCTGCTCCTGGGGCCCTGCCTGTTTATCCTGCTGATACCAGAGGTGCTGATGATGTGTCCCCCTGGAGCCCATCTCTCCACATCCCTGAGTTCAATCATCCCTGCTCCATCTTTCCCTGGCAGAGCTGGGTTTGGAGGTGCTGTTCCACCCTCCACCATTGCACCAGCTGTGCTCCTCCATGCACCTGCTGCAGGATGCTCTTCACACCTCCCACACCTGTCCCCTCTCCACACCTGTCCCAAGGCCACTCCAGCCTCCCTCCCTGCCATCATCAACAGCAGCTCAAAAACTCATGGCAAGAGGGTCAGGGGAGTTTTCCAGGCATTTTGTGTCCCCTAGCAATGAGCCCTGAAGCCATCCAGCCCCGTTAGCTGTGACCATCCTGGTGACAACCTCACTGCCATGGTGCCAGGGGATGTTCAGTGCCATCAAGGTCACCTCCGTGTCTGGCACGTTGTTCCCTTGTGTTCTCACCACCACACAGCTCCCAGCATGGCTCCAGTGTTCAGATGCAGCTGGCAGTGATCCCAGAGGTGTCACAGAGCTCTGTCCCACTCCCCTGGCCATCTCTAATTCATTACCACAGTGTGCCTGAAAGGCCCCAGCACTAGTAGGAGCCCAAGGGAGCAGGCAGCAGGTGGGTGAAGCAGCAAGACAGTGACAATTCCTGCTGCCTTTGGGATCCTGGGATGAAGAACAACCCCTGCCCAATGCTTTAAGGTCCCTTTGAACCCCAACCATTCCATTCTTGTTTCACTCAGCCCTGGGGACAAGCTGCCTTTAAAGTGCCATCACTGGAGTGAACAGCCCTTTTCTTTCTCCTCAGCCTCTCCTTGGCCAGGGTTGCTGCTCCAGTATGGACAGTTCTCACTTATCCTGTGTTTGGGAACAGGCTGAGCTGATTTTGCCCTGGCTGCAGCCCTGTCAGGTTTTCCTCATAGCCAGGAAGATGTGAGACTCCTTAGGGATCCAGATGTGTCCTTATTTTCATCCCGGCAGAGAAACCGGGACCGGGGTGTCTGGTGTCCCCCTGCCCCTCTGGGTTCTGCCCCCTCCTTTTGCAAGTGATGGCTCCAATTTGGGGTGCAGATCCCCCCCACAGTCCTGGAGAGGGGGCACAGACCCATCCATCCACCTGGATGTGCTCCAGAGTCCAGTGGGCAAACGTGGCCACCTGCCTGTGACATTTGCCCTGCGTCTCTGTGTCACCCCACATCCTCACCGAGCTCTGGGGCAGGGGGTGGAGCCCCCCAATTCCCAGAGCCATGGGAGATTCCCTGCCAGGTGGGCAGGAAATCACACCCAGCGCTTTGAATTTCTCAGGAAAAAGAGAAAATTCCTCAAAGGTGGCAAAACAACAGTGAGGGGCTTTGCTATGGAAATGTGGAGCTGTGTCCCCTGGGGCTGGTGGCTCCTGGGATCTCGCCGGGCTCCACCTTTGTCCCTGCTGACATCTCCTTGGCTGTTCCCTGGACTGGGTCCCACTGGTGCTGGCAGGTCAGGAACAGGCCCCTTGCAGGAAACAGGGAAATAAAGGAAAGCAGAAAAGAACAATTTAACATCCAGGAATGGAAATGACTCAGGAGGATTAAAATGCAGGGAAGATGAGAAAGAGGAGGGTCCTGGCCCTGTTTTCAGCCACATTTTTCCCCTCTCAGAATTTCTAAGAAGGGGCTTTGTGAAAGTGCCTGTGGCATCACCTCCCTGAGTGTTTGATTGATGAAGAGCAGTGGCAGGAGTTCCTGGGATGGGGATGTGCCCTGGATTGTCTCTATGGGATCAGCTATAGAAGAGGAGAGAACCCAGGAGAAGGTGGGAGGGGGGTGGAGCAGGAGCACTCCAGCTTTCTGTGATCCTTACCTGGGGCACATCCAGCATCCCCCTGAAACAAGGGGGATCTCAGGGGTCTGAGACAGACACCTGAGACATGGAGCTGGCTGTCCCCAGAGGATGGGACAGGTGGGAATGGTGCTGGATTCATGTCTTGGGGACGGCTGCCCGTGGGGATGTCCCCATCAGCCTCTTTGGGATGGGATCAGTCCTGGTCCCCTCATTGCTCCAGCTGTGTCCCCACCAAGGCTACTGGTGTTTTGAGGGGATTTGGCACAACCAGCAGCATCCCAATCCCACCCGTGCCCTCCCCAGTCACACTTCCCTGTTGGAATTTTGGGAATGGAATTCACCCTGGTGCACAGGAGCACTCCAAGCCACACATTCCCGGGGAATGGGGAGGGAATGAGACCTGGGACACCCCAAGATGATGCAGATTTCAGAGAGAGGACAGGGAAGACGAGTTGGCCTCAGGCCTGGCAGCTTGAGGGGGCGTCTCCAGGAGGATAGGATCCCTCTGGGTGGGATGCTGGGAGCAGGGGGAGGGCTGGGTGGTGCCTTGGCCCCTGCCCATAGGGATGCAATTCCTGGCACTGGGAAACAGCACTTGTGCAATTTCTTGAACTCCATCTCTCCTTCCCACTTAGCTGCACTTTGAATCCAGAGTTTGGGTCAGAAGCAGGTACCTGGAGGAAGCTTTATCAGGAAGATTGCCATGGGGAGGTTTGAGGGGTTCAGCATGGTCACAGGACAGTGTCACTGGTCAGGGGATGCTGTCACCACTGTCACCATCACGCCAGCAGATGTGCTGAGGCTGCAAACCTCCTCTCCATCCCAGGCACCTTCCTCTGCCCACAATGCCCCAGTTTTCCAGGCTCAGCACGGCTGAGGGCTGAGGCATTTTGGGAGCCTGAAGACAGCCGAGGTGATCTCATCCCACGAGTATTTTCTTGGCTCGCTCTCCTCGCTCCAACGCCTCGGCGATAAGGCTGGGCTGAGGTCAGTGGGAGGGTTTGGCATTGCGGAGCCGTGTGTCACCCCACGGAGCCTGGGACACTCTACCTGCGCTGCCCTGGCTCCAGCCAGGTCCCCGAGTCCCTGCCCCATCCCCCAGGATGCTCCGCCTGGGAAGAGGGTCCGTGCAGGCAGCCAGAGGTGCCTCCACCTAGCCCACAGCTCAAGCTGCTATTTCACCTTCTCCTGGGGAAAACAAAAAGGTGGAGGCTTTTCTTACCTCCAGCAGTAGAAAGAAGGAGAGGAAACTCTTCAGATCGCTTTCCAAAGGGGTGTTATCAGCTCAGGAGGGGTTTCCTGCTGCCAGAAATAGAGTGGTGTTAAGATAGGAAGGGAAGCAGGATGACACAGGCATAGATAAGGCTGGGGGGACGAGCCAGGAGAGGAACCCTGGCTGCTGTGGGAGCTGGGCTGGCTCCCTTGGAGCTCCAGTGGGAGCTCCATTCACCTGGAAAACAGCAGGGCAGGGCCACAGCTGGGTCCTTTCAGAGATGCTGCTGCTGGGCTTGGTATATTGGAGTGGTGCACCATCCATGCATCCATGCATTCATGCATCCATCCATCCATCCATCCATAGAATCACAGACTAGTTTGGGTTAAAAAGGATCTTAAAGCTCATTTTATTCCATTCTCTGACTGGGGCACGGATATCTTCCACTAGATCAGGTTGCTCCAAGCCCTGTTCAACATGTCCATCCATCCATCCATCCATCCATCCATCCATCCATCCATCCATCCATCCATCCCCCCCTGTGATGCTGGGCCTGGGCCAGTGTTTCTAGACTCTGCATGTGCCTGGGGACACAGGGACAAGTGCTGTGCTCTCATGTCCTCCCCACACAAAGCTTTATCCTCACTGGGGCTTCAGGGTCAGTGCCAATTCCCACATTTCAACTTTCATCCGTGAGGATTTGACTTGTCACTGGGAAAGCTGGGCTGGAAAACCTGTTTCCTGAGCTTCCAGGTGCTCCTCTTCCTCCAAGCACTGACTCCATCTCCCTGCATTTTCTTTCCATGCTCTCCTGCCTTTGAGTCTGGTACCTGATACATGTTGGAGATGTATTTTTTCCCCCATTTTTTGAGAGATAACCCAGAGGTAGTGAGCTGTGCTTGCAGCTGGGTGCCCCAGGGGTGATACCAGAGTGTGACGGAGCAGAAAAACAAGGAGACAAGGCTGGAGATCCCCATGTCCCCCTCCCCAGATCAGCCTCCTGGCTCTGTGCCAGTCGGAAGATGCCGAGTTCCCTCAAAAGAATGGGAGCTTAATGTCCCGGAGCTAATAAGCAATTTTCCCCTGCACCTGCCTCTCCCCGCCGCCTCCCCTCTGGCCATCTGCTGTCTCGGGGCCTCTGGACTCTGCACCGACAGCCTGGGGCACCCGGGGCTGAGGCAGGGCTGCTGTTTCACTGCTTTGGGCTGGGGGTACTCAGTGTCTCCCCACTGAGTGCTTTGAAGGGGGAGTTTGGCTTCCTCCATCCCTGTGTCCCCCCCAGGGAGGTGGGTGGCAGAGCCCAAAAGGGGAAACTGAGGCAGGGAGAGCAGCAGGCAACAGCCAAAGGTGCCAATTACTGCATCCACAGGGAGCTGGCATCCCCAGGCAGGGGGATATGAAAGAGGGGCTGTGAGGATGGGGAGGTGAGGATGGAGGACACAAGGAGCTGATGCAAGAGGGAGGAATGCAAGGAGAGGGATGTGAAGAGGGGGAAGGTGAGGAGGGGGGACGCGAGATGGGGGATGCAAGAAGTGGGATGTGAAATACGAAGGGGGGGACATAAGGAGGGGGATGTGAGGAGGGGGATGTGGGGAGGAAGACACGAGGAGGAATGTGAGATGGGGAATGAGAGGATAGGGGTGTGAGGGGGGGGATGTGAAGAGGGGGATGTGAGAAGGATGTAAGGAGAGGGACACGAGGAAGGGGGATGAGAGGAGGAGGGGGGATGCGAGGACGGAGAATGCGAGGCGGGGGGGTGCGAAGAGGGGGAATGTAAGGAGGGGGATGCGAGAAGGGGGGCCGGCGGGGGCAGAGCAGATGGGGCCGGCAGGCTGGGGGTTGCCCCGGCCCCTCAGACAAAGGCTGGGGCAGATTTACGGCCCGGGACAGCTGGCGGGCAGAGCCGCCCCCCCCCGCCCGCAGCTGCCGCTCCCGCTCCCGGCCGCGCTCCTGCGCTGGCGGCGGCCCCGGGGCGGAGCGGGGCGGGACCGGCCCCACATTCCGGGCATAGCAAAGCCCGGCCCGGCCCCCGCGGCCCCGGGACGCTCAGAGCCGCCGCAGCACCGCTCCGCTCCGCCATGCCCCGGTGAGTTCTGCCGTCGGGACCCCCCGGCACCGGGAACTCCCCGGCACCGGGACCCCCCGACCGGCATGGGGACCCCCAGCACCGGGAATCCCGCGGTACTGACCCTCTCCCCACCCCCCCGGCACAGGGAACCCCTTAGCATTGGGACTCCCCTGACTGGGATCGAGACCCCCGACCGGCACCGAGACCCCCCCGGTGTCACGGGGATGCCCTTCGGGAAAAGGCCGCTCCCCCGGCACCGGGAACCCCCCAGCAGGGATCGGGACCTCCCTCGGCACTGGGACCCCCCTGGACCGAGATCCTCCCGGCCGGGACTGGGACACCCCCTAGGACTGGGACTCTTTGACCGGGATCGAACTCCCCCCGGCCTAGGGAAAGCCCCCAGCCGGGACTGGGATCCTTCAATGGGAAAGGACGCCCCCCGGAACCGGGACCCTTCTCCCTGGGACCGGGATTCGCCTCCCCTGGCACCTGGAGCCTCCCGGAGAAAAGACCCACTCCTATGCCACATCCACCCCCAGGGACTGGGAACCCTCCCGGCAGCCTCCCAGCCGGGACTGGGACATCCCCACGGCACCTAGAGCCCCCCCGGAAAAATCGCAGGACTCTCACCGGGACTGGGACACTTCTGCAAGTCCAGGGTCCCATGGATGGGATGGGGGGTCCTGTCGCTCTCCCGGTGGCTCTGTGCCCGGTCCCGTGGGGCCGCTCCATCCCCCATTGCCGGGCCAGTGCCAGCCCCAGGTGCCAGCCCCAGGTGTCAGCCCCTGCCCCGGGAGCGCTGAGAGTGCCGATGCTCGGCCACCCCACTGCCGCCACGGGCTCCCACCCCTCCGGCACGTCCCGGCCGGATTCCTGGCAAACAATCCCGTGTCCATCAGGATCCGCAGCGTCCTGCCCCGACTGCTTCCCAACAAGCCCGTTTTCCACTCTTGCAGGTGTTTCGGCGTGGCCAGGCGCTGTTGAGGTCCCCCGGGACGCCCTTGCGGGGTGGAAACGTGGCTCTGCCGGCGGCACGGACGGACATGAGGACGGCGGAGGACTCGAACGGGACGGTGCTGCACCGGCTGATCCAGGAGCAGCTTCGCTATGGGAATCTCACGGAGAACCGCACTCTGCTGGCCATCCAGCAGCAGGCTCTGCGCGGCGGCGGGGCCGGCAGCCCCCGCTCCTCCCTGGAGAGCCTCAGCCCCGAGGAGAGCCAGATGGTGCAGCAATCCACGCGGCAGGAGCCGCAGGGCCAGGAGCATCACTCCGACCACATCTACCTGGAGAACAGCGTCTATCGGCTGTGCCCGCCCAAGGGCGAGGAGCTCCCCACCTACGAGGAGGCCAAGGCGCATTCGCAGCTGCTCGCCTCGCAGCGGGCAGCGCTCCGGGCTGAGCCCGCCCCGCGCGGCGCCGACAGCGGGGCCCGGCGCCCCGACGAGGGGCTGAAGGACCTGAAGCACGGCCACGTGCGGTCGCTGAGCGAGCGGCTCATGCGGATGTCGCTGGAGAGGAACGGGGCCAAGGCGCAGAGCCCCATCAGCGCTTCCCACAGCTTCCCGCAGCTCTCCCGGCAGCTCGTCCCCCTGCGCGGGCAGCAGCAGCACCCCGAGGGCACCGAGCCGCGGGGACCGCCCCCGGAGTATCCCTACGTTATCCCCAACCAGGATGCTTACCTGGCGGAACCCCGACCCTGCTCCCGGGAAGGTCCTGGATTTCAGCATCCTGACATCAGGTAAACTGCAGCCCCTGGGCTGTGCTTTTGGATGCCTCCCAGGAATGTCCAGGATGGATGCTTGGAATCTTGCAGGATGTGAAGGGGCCCAGAGCACCTGCTCCTGTCCTCACTGGCCCAGAACATGGCGGGGGGGGTCTGCTGGGAGCCCCCCACTCTGCTCCTGCCCCCAGTTCCCACAGCAGGGCTGGACTTTTCCAACCAGTGATGAAAATCCCATTCCCACAGCACCATGCCCCCTCCCAAGCACCAGGAGGAATCTGGGGTTAATTTAGGGGATAATCTAGGAGCTGGAAGCAGCCCAGGAAACAGCTAAATGTGGAATAGGTATGGGGCAGGGTGGAAGACAAATATGCTCCCTGCTCCACAGAAACCCCGTGCCATGGTCCTGAGCTGGGAATGTCCATGTAACTTGGAATTGCTGCTGAGCAGAGCCTGGGCTGGTGCCAGGTGGTCTGTGGGCCCTTTGGCAGCTCAATGCCTCTGGCAAAGCCCCAGCATGACTGTGAGATGGACATCTGGGGCTCCAGGCATTGCCTGGAATTTGAGGAGGACTGGAAACAACCTCTTCCAGTGTGGAAAATCATGGGAAGAAAGGAATTGGTGGCTCAGTGGAAGGACACACTGCTCCCAGCCCTGCTGATCTATCCAGGCAGAGAGCGATAGCATCTGCAGCAGGAAAACCTTCTCCTTGCAGGGAACAAAGAGGGGAAGGGGAGCTGCGAGGAAGATGTATTTATTCTTCCTTGCTCCTATATCATCCCGCAGGAATGCAGGCCCTTGGCGGGCAGCCCGCGGGGGAGCGCGGCGGGGCTGGGCCGTGCACAGCCACCCTGCTCAGGCTGTTCCAGGAGGGATGCTGAGGTGGGATGCTGGAGCAGTGGCTCAAGGGGCAGCCAGGCCGGCTTAGCTCCTCTGAATATAAAAAGGACATGTCCATAGCTTGGCAGTGAGGAGGCTTCAGTGAGGAAGCCTTGCTTTGCCCAGAAAATAAGGAAAATGCCAGCTGGCTTCCAAGGTGCAGCACTCCCAGGAAGAGAGGGGCCTGGGGGGTTGGGAGCCCATCCAGACCCACCGGCCAGGTCCTGGAGGGGTCAAGTCGAGGCATCACTGCAAGATGGGATTTGTGGTTAGAGACCAAGCGCTTCCCAGCTCTAAAAAGCAGGACAGGCACTTGCACCTTTGTGCACCTTTGTGGTGACTTGGAGGCGCTAGGTGGGATGTTGGAGTTGCAGCCAGCCTTGCCAAACCTTGACCCCCTCTCGTGGCTCCCCGCAGGGTGCTGCCCTCCCCGGTGCCAGCCGCCTTCCTGCCGCTGTGTCCGGGTGCGCTGGGCCCGGCCGGTGTGGAGGCGCTGGTGAGTGCCCAGGCAGTGTCAGCCGGCAGCCGCCTGGCCCGGGCTGACGCCGTCCTGCGGGAGAACGAGCGGCTCCAGCGAGAGAACGAGAAGCTGCGGCGGGAGCTGGAGAGCTGTGCCGAGAAGGCGAGCCGCATCCAGAAGGTGAGGGAATGAATGGTGGCAGCCCCGTGTCCCCCCTGCCTGGCGGGGATGCTCCAGCAGCTGCTGTGAAAATTCACCCCCTTTAGGGATTTAATCCCTTCTCCTCCTCGCTCTGGCGGCTCGTTCCCCTCGGAGCAGCTGCGGTGTGGCAGCCGGGCTTGGGGAGAAGGAGCCCATTCTCCAGTGACCCTCTCCCTCCGCCTGTCCCCCATCCCAGCCACCACAGAAAGTCCTTTGTGTGCCCATGTACAAGGGACGGCTGTTCCCCGTGGCTGGGCCAAAATCTGTGGAGAGATCCTTCCATAAGAAAAAAGACCGAAAAAAATCAGTTTTCCTCCCCAAAACGTGTCCTGGGGGTGAACTCGGGGCGCACTGAGCTCCTCTGGCAGCTCAGGTTGGGCTGAGCACCCCAACTGAGCTTTGACCGGCATCTCCCTTTCCTTTCCTCATTCCACGAATGTCTAACCCTGGCTTGTCCCTTCCTCCACCCCAGCTGGAGAGCGAGATCCAGCGCATCTCGGAGGATTACGAAAACCTCGTCAAGGCGTCTTCCAAGCGGGAAGCCTTGGAGAAAGCCATGAGGAACAAGAGAGATTGTGAGATGAGACGGCTCCAGGATTTCAACCGAGACCTGAAAGGTGAAGGACCCTCTGTGCCCCCATCCCTGTGGGTGCTCTGTGTCCCCCGGCTGTTTCCATGGGAAACCTGTCTTTTCCCACTTCCTCCAGCCAAAATTTTGTATTTAAATCTTAATTGGGTTTGATTGTTTTGGACCAGAGAGGCTGGAATCGGCGAACAAGCAGCTGGCCAGCAAGACCCAGGAAAACCAGGAGAGCAACCAGGGCAGCGTGGCCAAACTCCTGGCACAGAGTAAGTCCCGGGGGACACCCATCCTTGCTCCCCGTGGGAGCTGGGCTGCTGGAGGAGGCGGGTGTCGGGCAGCAGCTCTCGCCCTTCCCCAGGGAGGATGGAGCAGCTCTTGGCGCTGGACTCGAGCCATTAATCCCGGCGGCCGGCCGGCGGCGTGACCCGCATTCCCCACATTCCTGCCGCAGCGCCGGCTCTTCCAGCACCGAGCCCGCACTCCCGCCCCACGCCAGCCCGGCCGTTCTCTCCCTCCTCCCTCCTGCACTTCGCAGCCATCCCAGCCTGGGCTTTTTAAGGGGGAAAATTAACTTAAATTTTAGCAGAGATGCGATGATGTTAGTAGGAAGAATTGCATCCCCTTCCCTTAAGGTGGCTGGATTCACACCAGGCAGGTTTCACCCTTCCCGAGCTAAACTTTAGGCTGGAATGTGGCACGTGGAGGCTTTTGGCCATCTGCCCAAGTGACTGGAATGCCCCTGTCCCTCATTTGATAGAAGACCTGGAGGAAGGGGTGACACTGCCAGATGTCGCGAAGCAAAAAATCCCCGCTGAGCTTCACGGGCCAGCCTTAGGGAAGCCAAATGTCTGAGACTTGTGGGGTTCCCTCGCAGGCTACGAGCACCAGCAGGAGAAGGAGAAGCTGGAGCGGGAGGTGTCCCTGCTGCGCAGCGCCAACGAGGACCAGCGGCGGCGGGCAGAGCTGCTGGAGCAGGCGCTGGGCAGCGCCCAGGCACGGGCGGCCAAGGCAGAGGCCGAGCTCCGCAAGAAACGAGCCTACGTGGAGAAGGTGGAGCGGCTGCAGGCAGCCCTGGGGCAGCTCCAGGCCGCCTGCGAGAAGCGGGAGCAGCTGGAGCTGCGGCTCCGCACCCGCCTGGAGCAGGAGCTGAAGATGCTGCGGGCTCAGCAGGTGGGTGCTGGCGAGGCGCGGTGGCTCCGGCGAGGCGCGGTGGGCGCTGCGCCCTCCCGGCACCTCCTGATTCTCACCGGGGCTTTGTTTGGGCTGCTGCAGAGGCAGGCGGGCACGGCAAGCGGGGGAACGCCGGAGCTGAGCGCCCACACGCTGTCGGAGCAGCTGAGGGAGAGGGAGGAGAAGATCCTGGCGCTGGAGGCCGACATGACCAAGTGGGAGCAGAAGTACCTGGAGGAGTGCACCATGCGCCAGTTCGCCATGGACGCCGCGGCCACGGCGGCCGCCCAGCGCGACACCACCCTCATCAGCCACTCCCCACGGCACTCCCCCAACAGCAGCTTCAACGAGGACCTGCTCCTGGCCAGCCACAAGCACCAGGAGATGGAGAACAGGTAGTGCCACCTTGCCAGAGGCATTTGTCTGCCATCAGAATTTTCTGGGGTCTGGTTGGGCAGTGCCTGGATCCTCCTCTCCCCATCCAGCTCCTCTTCCAGCTTCTGCCTTTCCTCCTCTCCAGGTTAAAAGCCCTTCATGCCCAAATCTTGGAGAAGGATGCTGTCATCAAAGTCCTGCAGCAGCGCTCGCGGAGGGACCCCAGCAAAGCCCTTCAGGGCTCCCTGAGGCCGGCCAAATCCGTGCCCTCCATCTTCGCTGCCTCCGCCGCCCCAAGCTGGCCGGGGACTGGCCAGAGTGACCGGGCATCCGAGGGCAGCTCCCGTGGCAGCACAGGTAAATAGGGACACCTGCCCGCTCCCTACCTCACTGCTTGCAATTTTCCCCTGTAGTTTTGGAGTTAGAGAGCTTGGGGAAGGGTGATTCCTCCAGGACCAGCCAGCAATCACAGAATCCCAGAATGGTTTGGGTTGGAAGGGACATTTAAGCTCATCACTCTCTGCCATGGGCAGGGGCACCTTCCTGGCCTTGAAAACTTGAATCCCTTTCCTTGAATCCCTAACAGAGTCTCCTCCAGCAGGCAAAGCCACCACTGAAGGGACAGCAGTGCCCACCACCCTTCCCTTGCCGTCCCACTCGAAGCACGGCAGCAAGGACGGCAGCACGCAGACGGACGGAGCAGCCGGGAGCAGCGGGCAGGGCGAGGGCACCTCAGTGCTGGGTGAGTCCCCCCGGATGGCACGGGTGGGATACCCCAGCACGTGGGCTTAGCATCCCTGGGACGGGCTTTGCACAAGCATCAGCGATTTTTTAAGGCGTTTTTAAGGCCCCGGTTGAATTGGGTGGGTGTGAATCCCTACGAATCCCTGTAAATAAATCCCTTCTTTCTCTGCAGAGAGCTCGGCCACTGCCAGAGCCCCGGACCTGTCGGACATGGTGGAGATCCTGATTTAAGGCCACCCACGGCTGCATGGTGGCCCCTCCACCCTTCCTGCCAGCCTGTCGGGATGGAGAAGCATCTGGGAAGGAGGGACTGAGCCGGGAGCTCAGCGGTGTCCCCTCGGCTGGTCTCAGCAGTGACTCTGGGGTGTGGGAGGGTCACTGTCCCCTCGGTGCCCACACTGGTCCCCGGCTGCGCAGGGCGCGCTGGAGCCCGGGGACTCAGCGGTGGCTCCATCCCCATCCTGGCTCCATCCCAACTCCATCCCCACCCCAGCTCCCACCTCTGGGTCTTGGCCATCTGCAGCCTCCCAGGTGCTTGGCTTCTGACTGGAAAATCCCTCTCTGATCGCCCGAACTGTACCCACAAGCTGAAGTCTCTGCACGAGGGCAGAGCTGGGAGGGATCCTCTGTGGCTCCCATCAACCACCCAGATCCACATGGCCAAGCACCAGGAGCACCAAACTTCCATCACCTGCATCCTGCCTCTGGGTTTTCATCACGAGGGCTTTGTGATGGGGTGACAGTGAAACAAAAGTGACAATGGACGGGGAGAAAGGTGGAGGAAAAGCAGAGGTGAAAGGCTCCAAGGATGCCAATGGATGTGCCTCCCTTCTCCTGGCTGCATCCCCTGGTTACTGGCAGCTGGCTTCTGCCCGTAGCCAGTGCCAACATCCTGCTCCTCAGAGCTTCCCATCCTTGCCCTTCATGTAAATATATATATTTTTCTTTATTTCTTTCCCCTTTCAACGTGTGCATTTGCTGGCCAACTGCATTTTTTATTTTTCTCTCCCCAGACACGTAAAAAATGCGTTCGGTTCTCGTGCATTGTTTACAAAATGGAAAAGAAACAAAAAATTATGAAAGAGAAAAAAAACCCCAAACCCCATGAC
The DNA here is from genome assembly GCF_052056855.1 of Sturnus vulgaris. NCBI lineage: Eukaryota > Metazoa > Chordata > Aves > Passeriformes > Sturnidae > Sturnus > Sturnus vulgaris. The sequence continues at coordinate 4,703,084 of NC_142252.1, read as the reverse complement.
TTAATATATTTTATATTAATATTGGTATTTCTTTTTAAGTATTTTTTTTCGTGCTGTGAACTTTTTTTCCTGCCAAAGACGACAAGTTCTCGTTTGTGCGTTTTAAGTTATCTTTAAGTATTTAAACATAAACCTGGCTGTTTCGTTACGCCGCCCTATACCGAGATTGCTGTAGCATTCCACTTGGTATAACAATATTTTAATAAAAAAATCCAAATATCGATCCATGGAGTCTCTTTTTTTTTTTCCCATGCAACGTGGAGATATGGAGGTGCCACCAGGGCAAGAGGGTCTGGGAGTGCTGACCCCCTGGTTCACCTGTCCTTCCCAGCTCCCCAGGGCTGAGATTTTAGAGCTGTATGGGAGAGGGGAAAAATGCTCAAGAGCATTTCTGCATTCCCCAAAATCCCATTGGGATCCCATTCCCCTCACCTTCATGGGGGAAAAGGATGTCGTTTCCTTCCTGCTCTGGCATCCCTGCATCCCTGTGTCCTTGGTTTCTGCATCCTCATGATCCTGCATCTCTGTGTCCTCAATCCTTGCCCCTTGCTGTCCTTGATCTCTGCGTCCCATAACTGCATCCTGATGGGGTCCTCCTCCTCTTCCTCACAAAACCCCTTCTTCTCCTGCCACAGGGACTCCCTGATGTCTTCCAGCACAGATGGACCCGGTCCCCAAGCTCTCCTTGGCTTTGTCAGCCATCTCCAAGCCCTTCCCACTCTGCCTGGCTCCTTCATCTTCTGGAAGACCAGAAGTTTTCCTTTTATTTTCTGATAACTGTGGTGTTAATGCTTCCCAGGGAACATCCCTGGGGACTCTGCCATCCTCAGCCAGGCCAAGACTTTCCCTTTGTGCCACCCCTTGGCATTAACTGGGAGCTCATCTTTGCTATCCTGTTGCCCCTGGGAACCAGGAGCTCTTGTGCTCTGCAGTTGGGTTTAGCTTGGCTTATGCAGAACAATGGCATCAGAAACCAGTTTTGCTGCCAGCTCTTCCATGGAATCACCGAATCATGGAATCATTTATGTTGGGAAAGCACTTTAAGATCATCAAGTCTGACTGTTAAGCCAGCACTGCCAAAGCCACCACTAAACCATGTCCCCAGGTACCACATCTGCATGGTTTTCAACACTTCCAAGGATGGTGATTCCATCCCTTCCCTGGGCAGGACACCTTAGGACTCCATTGAGGATCACTGGTCTCGGTGGGACAGCTGAATCCCAGCTGAGCCCCAACCTTCCCACTCAGGAATCTGGAAGAAGTATGGCTACAAAAATGAAAATTTGGGTCTTTCTATGTCTGTGGGACAGCTCTCTATCCCTGAGGAGCAGCTTAGGGAGACTTGGAGCAATGAGAAGCTTGGAGCTGGGATCCTCCTTGCACCTATGGCTTCTCCTGGGTGTTGCAAGCAAGGAAAAATGCTCTGCCCATGCAGAAGGCTGAAGAGGACCCTGAAGGAAGATCCCTGAAAACCCTTCCAGGGATGGGAAGAACAGGGTGGAAGCTCACAGAGAACTGCTGGGGCTGGGAATATGTCTGGGTGATCCTGGCAGCCTCCAGCCAGGGCTGTACCTGCCCTGCTTCCCCCAGCTCCTGCTGCTCCAGAGGCCGGGAAGGCCGGCAGCATTCCTGGCATACCGCAGCTCTCACACCCCACGCTTTATTTACCCGAATCCGGATGCAGAGTGGCCTGGCTGCAGGTCTGGCTATTTGCAGGGAGCTCTCTGGGACCAGGGATTCAGGGAATGGGCTCCTGTTGAGAGCTTTGCCCATTGATCCTCACCCCCAGGGCTCTCAGTCTTTTCTGGCAGTCAGAAAAAAGTACAAAGCCCACCTGTGGGTACAGGAATTGGGCTGTAGGGAGAGGATTCCTAAATCCAGCAGGTCACAGCTCCTCCTGCCACACTTTTCGAGGAGCTGTGTGCTTTTGTAGGGATGCTGTTCAGCCAGAGCACATCCCAGAGGAGCTGCACACCTTGGCCATGGAAGCTGCTCTGGGGGTGTGTTATCACCTGCTCTGTCCTTACAGGCATTTCCGTCCGCCCTTCCCACACTGTCTCCCTGGATTTCACCATCAGCACTGCCTGGACCCACTGCCCTTTATCCCATGTCCCTGTCACATCTGAAACACCACGTGGGATCCAAACCTCCTGCTGCCATCCCTGTGCCTGTGACCTCTGCATCCTTGATCCTTGCATCCTTGAGTGCCTGCATCCCTGTGTCCTGTTTCTGTGTCCTTAATCTCTGCATCCCTGTATCCCTGCATCCCTGTATCCTCAATCCTTACATCCCAGTCCGGGACACTGGGCTCCCATGCCCTGGAAGGGGTACTGGAGATGCCTGCAGAGCTGCTGGCTGGGCTGGCACCTGGATGTGAGTCCTCCCGTGGGCTGCACATCCACATCCCTGGAGACATGGGAAAGGGCCAGCAGGCTCTGCTCCAAGCGCCACCAGGGTCACCTTGGTGGCTTTGGGTGGGATGCCCTATCCCGGGGCAGCAGCTCTTGTGGGTGACAGGGAGATGGCTCTGCTGCTCCAAGGCTGTCTGGGGAGTTCTGGTCCCTCAGTGGTCACAGTGGGCTGGGACAAGGCCAAGGATCTCCTTGGGGCTCCCTGGCTGTTCACCAAGCCCCATTCCCAGCCAGGAACACCTCATTCCCTCGGTGCCACAGCACGGCTGCCTCTCTGCAGCTTTGGTTCCCGCTTTTCCTCATTTCTCTTTGGAGAACATTGGAACTTGGTCCTTGGAGCATCCTTGAATTTTGGCATGTCCTCTGTGGGCCCTGGTTCCTCCTCCTCGTGTATCCCCACTCCTTTTCCACTTGCTGAATGCTAGAGCTGAATGGGGAAACAAGCTCATCACGCTCTCCTTCATATGGAAAACTGTTTAAAAACCAAAAAAAATCCTCACAGGAATTTGGGAGAAAGGGAATTTCACCCTCCCTTCCAAATAATCCCGATCCTGGTGGGGGAAGTCTGGCAAGGCTGCGGGCCAGCCCTGCAGCCGCTTCCCAGCAAACCAGTCAGGCAAACCGGGCGCTTTCTCTCGCCTCAAGTCCCGGCTTGCTCGTCGGACCGGCAGGAATGAAGCTCTCCCCGCTGGTCCTGCCGAGCCCTTCCCTTCCCCCTCCCTCCCTCTCGTATCCCACCCCTTTCCCGGAGGTCTCCCAAGCCTCCAGGCTCCTCTCTGTGTCCAGACCTTGTTGAGGGGTGCCCCCCCGGGCTTCCTTCTGTCGGGGGGTCAACGCTCCCTTCCCGAATTCCTTTCATCGGGATTTGCATTCCACTGCAGAATGAGCCACCCCAAGGTGTCCCCTCCCTTCAGAACATCAGCATGTCTTGATTTTTTGCCTTCCCATGACCCTGCACCCCTCTGTCTTCCATCCCTGTATTCCTGTGTCCTCGGTCCTTGCATCCCTGGCTTCCCACGCCCCTGCCAGGGGGTGGCTGGAGATGCCTGCTGAGCACCGGAGATGGGATAGGATGGCAGGATGGGATTTGTTATTTAGGGGTTGGCCATGACCCCTCCGGGATGCTCTGTCCACTCAGCCTTGGAGCATGTTCCAGCTTGGGAGCTCCCTCCCCGTCCTCCCCAGCCCCAGGGCCACCTGAAACCCTTCCACCTTGGTGGGTGAGGACTGTCCAGGTGTCATGGTGGGGCTGCCCAGCTCCTGCTCTCGGAGCCAGCATCACCACCCGGCCTTTGCTGGGCTCAGCAGAAGCGGTCGGACCCGCGGTGCGAGCGCGGCGAATTCCTCATTCCTCTTCCCTGCGCTGTGCTGCCTGCCTGCCATCTTTGCATGCAAACAGTAAACAGGCTGTTATTATCCTGGATGCTTTGAATAACTGTGGCTATTTTTTCTCTTCCCAGTATTCTAAAAAGGCAAAAAATTCCCTGCGGTTTCTGAGTCAACTTTTTTTTTTTTCCTCGCTCTCTTTTCTTTCCTTCCCACCACCTCTGTGACCTTGAAAAACCAGGGCGGATGAGCTCCCTGGCTGTCTGTGCTCCCCGGCCGTGCTCCGGCTGCCTCTCCCGCTGCTCCCCGTGGCCGGAATTCGGGGCTGAGCCCGGTGGTGGCGCGGCACTGGCGTGGCAGTGGTGGGCAGGATCCGCCCGGGGCATCTTGCTCACCTCCTCCCCTGAATGAGGAGCTAGGGATGCTCAAGGAGGTGTTAGGGATGCCAAAGGAGGCTGGGGATGCTCAAGGAGCTGGAGATTCTGGAGGTGCTGGGAATGCTGGAGGAGCTGGGAATGCTCCAGGAGGTTTGGGATGCTAAAAGATGCTGGGAATCCTTGTGGTTCTGGGGATCATTGAGGTGTTGGGGATGCTGGAGGCTCTGTGATTCTGGAGGTGCTGGGGATGCTCCAGGAGGTTTGAGATGTTAGAAGATGCTGGGAATTGTTGTGGTTCTGGAGATCATTGAGGTGCTGGGGATGCTGGAGGTACTGGGGGGGGCTCTGGTGGGTGCAGCTCAGAGAGACCCCTGGGGCAGGGACATGGGATGCTGCCTGTGCTCCTCACTCTGTGTCCCCAAGAGCTGGAAGGTGTGTCCAGGAATGATGTGGGCAGCTGGGAATTGAGAGGGACAGGAGAACAGCCTGACCATGCAGCCCCTGCAGGCAGCAGGAATTCCCTGGTTCCCTCCACAGCTCCCCTGACAGGTCAGAGACTCCTTCCTTCCTTTTCCTGCATCCTCATCCTCCCTCGGGAAGCTGAGAAGAAAGGAAAGGAAAGGAAAGGAAAGGAAAGGAAAGGAAAGGAAAGGAAAGGAAAGGAAAGGAAAGGAAAGGAAAGGAAAGGAAAGGAAAGGAAAGGAAAGGAAAGGAAAGGAAAGGAAAGGAAAGGAAAGGAAAGGAAAGGAAAGGAAAGGAAAGAGGAAAGGAAAGGAAAGGAAAGGAAGGAAAGGAAAGGAAAGGAAAGGAAAGGAAAGGAAAGGAAAGGAAAGGAAAGGAAAGGAAAGGAAAGGAAAGGAAAGGAAAGGAAAGGAAAGGAAAGGAAAGGAAAGGAAAGGAAAGGAAAGGAGCGTCCTGCTAGATCTGATGGGTTTTTTTGTTTTTTTTTTTTTTTTTGGTTGCTTGCTGAGTTTGGCAGCAGCAGGAAAATCTGAGAGGTTTGTGGCGGGTCCTGGCACACAGGGCTGGATCCAGCATGGAGCAAAGGACAAGTCACGGGGGTGATGGGCCACGTCCCACCACAGGGTGCTGCAACATGCTTTGGAATAATATCTAGAGGGAACCAGGGATTAATTAACTGGCTGAAAAAAAATTGTGGTCATTAGAAGCTCATTTGGAAGCAAAGGGCACTTCCTCAGCTGGAGAGGGAAACAACATCCAGGTGCAGGAGATGGAGATGGCCAGAGCCATCACTCCAGGCAAGGAAAGCCTTTAAAACCCACCCAGCTTCATTTCCCTGGTCTCTCTCTCCCAGTACAGAGTCATTGCACACTAATCCTGCTCAGGCCATTTCAAATGAAACTCCAGTTTCAAGTGTTTTCCCATACAGAAGTAGTGCCTTGGGATTTTTTTTTTCTTTTTTTCTTTTTAATGCAAAAAACTTGTCTTTTTCCTTCCAGGAAAAATTGGATGTTTGGCCTCTCTGCCCACTGCAGGGGAAATATTTCATTGTGATTTTCCTTTCCTCTCCTCCCCTCTTTGGAGCTGAAATTCTTCCAAATAAACAAGAATTTAAGAATGTGTGTTGTTTAATAAAAGAGAAGGGGCTCATATCCCACTTTCTCAGAAAATCACAAAAATACTGAATTTTTGGGAAAACATTTGGCTTCAGGCCAAAGGAAAGTTTTAACTCTCGACACTTGAAATTGTATATGTACAAAGTTTTCTTGAAACGTGGTAGGGGGGAGAATCACTTTCCTTGACTTTCCTAATTTTTCATTCGAGAAAGCTGGAGAATAAGAGAAAAAAAAAATCCAAGTTTCAGGGAGAAAAACACAAACAGAGAAAGGCAGAATGTGAATTTTGGCCTCGATGGAAAATGACACAGGCTGGAAAATATTCCCACCCGCATTTTTACAGCCTTAAAGTGCGATCCTGTTATTTTTTTTTCCCTCTTGCATAGGGTCCAGCATGAAGTAACACTACCCAGCCTAGAGATCCCATGGCATGTCCCAGGAATTTGTAAGCAATGTTGTATTTGCCGAGTAAACAGGGGTCGGGACAGAGGGTGGGTCAGGGCCACGTGTGTCCAGAGCCACTGGAGAGCAGCTCCTGTCACTTTTGGGAAGGGAGGGCAAGCCCCCACTACTCTGACTGGTCATCCTGGAACTCCAGGCATGTCTTGGATCCACCAAAAGTTTAGGAGCGTGTTTCCAAGGCAACCAAAATATTATTTTTTCCAGCTGCCCAAAAAAAAAAAAAAAAAAAAAAAGGTGGAATTAGAGAGAGAGAGAAAAAAAAAAAAGGAACCATCAGAGGAAATTCTAAGAAAATGAAATCAGATGGAAAGCTGGCAGGCTGGTCCCTCTCCCTGGCCCTCCCTGAGGAATGCTGGATGCATACAAGCAGGGAAGATGCTCGTGGCTGTCTCTAAGCACAGCAGGGCTGCCCTCGCCAGCCGAGGCTATTCCTGAGCTGCTGCCCCAAGCCCAGACCAGGAGCGGCTCCATCCCAGAATAGAGCCCCCATGGAGACATGGTTACCCCATGGCAGCTATTTTGGGTTGTGTCCCTGCAGACTTAAATGTGTCTCCAGCACCCGGGAGGCTCCGTCCTGTGGCCCAAACACAGCTTGTCCTGCCCCAAAGCCCCAATATTTTGGTCCTTGCTGCTTCCTCTTCCATCCTTTTTTTCCCCCCATCTCCCTCAGCTTTGTGTCTGTTTAATCAGCAGCCTTGCTTTCCTTCCCCATGCTCAGCTGGCTCCAAGGCTGAGCAGTGCCTGGAGCCATCATGGTTTGGGAATGCCCATGGATCAGTGGGGAGGAATGCTCAGCATCACCCAGCACCTCAGCACAGGGCTCACTGACAAATCAGGAATACTGGATTGCAAGTCCCAGGAATTTTTTTGCACTCTGCTCTCTTGTTTACGGCTGCTTGCAGGGTGAAATCCCTGCTGTCCTCCTCTTCTATGCCAGGCATTTGCTGGCAGAGATTCCCTGCCCTGCCACAGAGCTGCATCCAGGAGAGTGTGAGGGAAGCTGGGCAGACAATGCAGGAAAATCCACTCTGGCTTTGCAAGGTCCAAAACAGCTGTAAGGGAGGAGAAAACCCCCGGAAAAGAGGGATGTGTGCCACGGCTGCAGCAGAGCTCAGAGAGGCAGCTCATGGCTTTGTGGTCAGGGGAACAAGAGTGAATGGGAATGGACATCTCCCTGGAGACTGCTGCACCATGAGCTGGCTTGGGAGGCTTGGAGAGAGCTTGGAGAAAGTGTCATTCTGTGGTGAAGCGAGACAGTCATCCCATCACATCACCCCCCTTGGCCTCCGCCTGCTTCCAGGCAGGACAACCAGTCCCAGCCCTTCCAGAGCACATGGTCTTCATGCTCCACCAAACACCATCCCCACTGCCATGGTCCAAAGACCATCTCCAGTCCATGGTCCATCTCCACTCCCAGCTCCTTGGAGGCTGGTGCCCTGCCAGGTGGGGAGAACACTGAAAGCAGGCCCAAAGCTGGAAGATTTCCACAGCTCCAAGACCTCTCCTGGCTTCAGCACCCGGGATCCTTGGGGTTAGAACTTGGGATCCTTGGGGTGACCACGGCACAAACACTTAGGGATGGAATCCTGAGTATACAGGCTCCTGTGGGGCTGTGGATCCTTCTGGATGCCTTCACACACACACACACACACACACACACACACACGTGCTGCACAACCCAGGCACGGCTGTGCATGTCCCCAACTGTCACATCTCACAGACCAGGGAACAAAATCCTGGAATGACAAAGCAGGAGAATTCCAGGGTGACCTCTACCACCATAAAACAGTCTGGAGAAGAGAGAGCTTTGGGGTTTCCCAACTGCAGCCTCCCAGTGTCTGAAGGGGCTCCAAGAGGGCTGAAAAGGGACTTTGAACAAGGGCATGGAGGGACAGGACAAGGAGGAATGGCTTCCTGCTGACAGAGGGCAGTGCTAGGTGGGATATTAGGAAAAAATCCTTCCCTAGGAGTGTGGTGAGGCCCTAGCACATGTTCCCCAGAGGAGCTGTGGCTGCCCCATGCCTGGAAGTGTTCCAGACCAGGCTGGATGGGGCTTGGAGCAACCTGGGCTAGTGGAAGATGTCCCTGCCCACGGCAGAGGGTGGAATGAGATGCACTTTAAGATCCCTTCCAACCCCAACCCCTCGGGGATTCAATGCCTCCCTCCTGGAGACAAGAATTTGCCCAGTAACCCCGTGTGCTCCCCAAGCCTGACTTTCAGAGCATGACTAGAAAGCACTGGCTGGCTCCAACATGCCGAGGCAAGCGTTGCCTCTTCCTGCAGGTTCTGCAACAAACTGCTGCTGCTTTGCTGTTGTGCAACACCTGGAGCCTTTCCAGAGGCTGGGCAGGTAGGGAGGAATGGGAATGCTGCCGGGTCAGCCCACGGTCCTGCACTGCCAGGTTCTGCTGAGCCCCGCTCCTGGCACAGCGGGTTGGGAATGCTGCTGCACTCACCCCCTCCCCAGCAGCAAAACCAAGGCAGATTTTGTGCTGCCTTCTTTTATTTTATCCTGTTCTCCAACAGTAACCCATGGGCTGGGGAAAAGTCTCCTCTTGTATTCAAGTTCTGTGCAAAAATTCCACGAATTCTTTGAAAACTCCCCAACTTTCTCGGCTTCGCTGCAATCTCAGGGCTTTACCATCCTCCAAAATCTGTGGAATGAGCAGCATTTCCTGGTGTGTTGAAACGCTGATGTAACAGGGTGGTCAATCAGTGGGGATCTTTCTACCCTAACCGTGTTGTATGGCTGTTAGTGCTGAAGTTTTGCTATTTTAATCCACAAAGCCCCATACAATCCAGCCGGAGTAAATGGCGAGTAACCCTGCTGTATCCAGTTTCAAACCTGGGAACTGGTGAGAACTGCATTAATGCAAAACTCTTCTGGTTCACGGGACCCTGCTCCAAACAGACTGGATGCCACGCAGTAATCCAAGCGCTGTGTAACATTGTAAAGTGTATAAATAGCCCTCACCGGGTGTGTCGGAGGGGCAGGGGGAGTTAGAGCAGCCCTGGTTGCCAGCTATGGGCCTGGGCTTTGAATTCACACTCAGTCCTGGTTGCTGCCATGTTACAGACACTAAAACAAGTTGGCTTTGCTTAATACCTGCACTGCCTTTTCCAGGTCTTTAACGCCTGTCAAAGTGGGGTGCTGGTCCCTAACTGGTGGTCTCCTTCCCTGCCAGCAGCTCACCAAGGATGGGTTTGGCTTCTCCAAAGTCAGAGCTGCCTGCTGCCTTGAACCCAGCTCCTCAGCCAGCAGCATCCTCATGTTCTCGCAGCTTTTCCAAGAAAAAGCTGACGCAGCTGCAGATTGAGGGGCAGAGGCCATGGAGCCACCAAAACAAGGATGAACGAGTCCCCAGATGCCATGGCATGACACGGGGAGATCCTTGGAGGTGACAGGGGAGCCCAGCACCCCTAGGCTGTGGCAGCCTGGTCACCGAGGGCTGAGTCCTGCTCAGATCCCAGTGTCCCCCTCCTGCAGGGTGAATGAACTCCAGCGCTGGAGTTTGGAGCGGACACTATGTCCACATTCTTCAGCCCAGGGCCAGGAATGTCAGCTCCTGTCCCGACGCCAGGGGCTTGCATTCCTCCCCATGCTGCTCCCAAAGAATGCCAGCCCAGAAGGTGACAGGGAGAGGGTGCTGCTCACTCTGGGGGAATGAGGGGAGACATGCTCGACCCTCAGAAAAGCCTTTCCCGGGCTGGCAGAGCCGGGTGAGCACATGTGTGCTGCCCGTGTGTTTACTAAACACTGCTCCCGGCGAGAGGGAATGGCTGGAATTCACCCCCTCGCTCCCCACCAGACCCCAAGGACATGCAGGCGGACCAGGGGAATTCGCTCCTCCAGCCTGTTGCCATGGCTGCATATTTCAGAGACTCAAGCAGCGAAAAAAATAAAAGAAGAAAACCAAAACATTTCAATAGGAGGGAAGAAAAATAGGAGGGGGAAAAATGCAGAAGAGTAATGAGAAGGACGAGTGAGTCCAAGAAATGTATTAGATCATCCTTAGAAACTGGTGTCTGAGGAGTTCTCTGCAGCTCAGGCCGTTCCAATATTTACTGTGTGTTATTTAAACCATGACTCCTGGCACCAGCTGGGGCTCCACAGCACCGCTCTGCTCGGGAACGTTGTTAAAAGCTGGTCCCGGGCTCCAAGAGTGCTTGAGAGGGGCTGGAAGCAAAACATCCCTGCTGGCTCCAGATGAGCTGCTGGCAGGATGGCAGCAGGGCTGGATCCTGAGAGCAGGACCCAGTGTGGAGCTGGCAAACAGCAGTGTGGGATGTAAACTCCTAAATTATAGGAACAAATCCTTGGAGAGGCTGAGCAGGGACTGGCTCCAGCGTAAGAATGGAGCTGAGCTGAGCAGCAAGCTGAGCCTGAGCGAGGGTGAGATGCACACCTGCAGGCAGGAAAGTATCCTGGCTCCTCTGATCCTGGAGGGATTTGTTGCTATCAGTGCACTGGGTATTTGAAATCACTCTGTGGGGAGTTTATTATGAGCAGGTTTTGGCACGTGGATA